>NC_141603.1:19631620-19914120 GCF_047967505.1 Dipteris shenzhenensis | reverse complement strand
TGTTATGGATGCAGCTCCAGAAATGGCTTCTACCGTTGTTCCAAATCTTGGGGAGTCGGGTTTCCATGGGCGACAAAGCCTTCGGGCAATGAAGCGAGCTGCTAGGTTGGAGGGCTCTGCAATTTCTGACATTGTGTTGTCATCTTTTCCTGAGCCAGATAGCCTTCATGTGATAAATCAAGTTTTGGCAAGGGCCGAGACTTCAACCCATGGAGCAAATCACGGTCCCAAGTTGCCTTCAAAGCGTTTTAAGTCTAGCCGCGAACGTCGCACTGCTAATATAATGAAACGACTTGCAAGGGGGAGAGCTTCAACCCATGCAACTGAGCATTCAAGTCATTACAATCTTTTAAAGTCCATTCAAGCCATGTGCGAGAATAATAAGGATGCATGTGCCATGAACACACGATATTTGGGGTCTTTGTGGGGAGAAATCCATTCAGATGGTGCTGCAGTAATAGCGCAGGGGATGGCAGAATTCCCTGGAACTCTCATTGCAAGGATTTCTCAAATTGAGAATAGCGTTAAGGAATCTAATCAATGGATGCAGCAGATTTTGGGGAGAGGTGGAGAAGGGGCAGTTGTATGTGAGAATGGGTGTAGACTACAAGTTGATAAGCTGAAAGAACAAGTTCAACTACTGTCCACTGAGGTGTCAATGTTCAAAGTTGGTTTAAATAGGCTAACTGCTTTGATGACCAGGATGAGCCGTAAACTAGAGCAGGTCGCAACCCGTGACAATTAAGAGACTCCTAAGACTTTTATGTCACTTTTTTGTACTGGAATCCCAAATGCTTCTATGGGATTCATGTACTTCCAGGTTGCCCTTATGTTATTTGGCAAGACAAGTTTGACTCCTGAGATTTTTATGTCACTTTTTGTACTGGAATTCCAAATGCTTCTATGGGATTCATGTAGTTGGGTTGCCCTTATGTTATTTGGCAAGACAAGTTTTTTTGCAAATGATTATATTTACTTTCATTTGACATATATATGGCAATGGAAGCTAATTTAATTCAATATTTGAATTGCCTATTGTTCCTTCCCATTTTCGTTTTATTTAAGATATACTCAAATATTTGTAATTTCTTTGCATAAATGCTGATGCAACGCTTATACTTTTTTTGAGATGGTCAACTTTGAGTTTTTTTAGATATGTTAGCTTTGGTTTTTATGTTTCAAATGATGGTTGCACATATGATATTGTATTTTGTCACATGTTGAAAAAATATGAGCATTACTCTTACCAAAGATAATGGGTTCAATGCATAGATGGTCCGCTCTCAATTTTAGATAGATGGGAAAGGGATGGCTTTGTCATGGTTAGGGATGATGCATAAGTTATTTGATTAATCTATTTTTCCCTTTGAGGAATAGATATTTATGTAGTTGGTTGAGTGGATACAGAAGATGGCAAGACAAATAGAAGAGAGGCTACATTCAATACGTTCTCATAGGAGAAGATTGTTGGATTCAACGCGGGCAGCCCGTCGTGCTTATGCTATACAAAGAACAAGGTCTAAAACACAAGGTGCTAGAAGCATGAGGGTGGCTGTGGAATCTATGGGTGTAGAAGTAGGAGTTTGCAGTCAACACAATCAGATACATGGATGCAGTAATGTAGCATGCATTGTGGCTGAAAATACAATGGACCTCAATACTTCAGTAACAGTAGGTAGAGTGCATCAACATGCTTCAGTGATAGGTACACGTACTCAAATGGATTCAACACGGGCGGCCCGTCGTAGTTATGCTATACAAAGAACAAGGTCGAAAACACAAGGAGTTAGAAGCATGAGGGTGGCTGTGGAATCTATGGATGTAGAAGACGGCCTTCGTAGACAACAGGACCAAATGTATGGGCACAGTAATGTAGCGTGCATTGCTGAAAATACAATGGACGTCAATACTTTACCAACTGTAGATAATGAGCATGAACATGCTCCAGTAATAGGTACAAGTACTCAAATGGATTCAACGCGGGCAGCCCGTCGCATTTATGCTATACAAAGAACAAGGTCGAGAACACAAGTTGCTAGAAGTGTGAGGGGGGCAATGGAATCTATGGATGTAGAAGTTGGCCTACGCAGAGAACAGAATCAAATGCATGGGCACAGTAATGTAGGATGCACTGCTGAAAATAGAATGGACCTCCATACTGCACCAATAGTATGTAATGAGCATGAACATGCTCCAGTAGTATGTACAACTACTCATATGGATGCAACCAGGGATGCTACTCATTTAAGAGCCCCAAGGCGTGTTGTTCACAACAGGGCTGTGATTTTGGGTGCAGGGGGGAGCCTCTCTATCTTGCATACTTTTCCGTTAAGGGAAAATGTAGAGCATCCATCTTTGTATCCACTGGTCTTCAATGCTCCTTCTGTTCATGCACTCGGATCCATGGATCATACATGTAGCTTTTGCCAGGCTCAACTGTGGAAACAAGAGACGCGAATGCATATGCATCAAGTTGTGGGCAAGCACTGTTGCAAAGTTGGTCGTGTGTCATTGTTGCCGTTAGAAGAACCACCAGAGATTTTGAGAGTTCTACTGCACGGACATGATGCTAGAAGCAGACTATTTAAGAAAAACATTAGGGCTTATAATAGTGCCATGGCATTTGTTTCATTGGGAGCCCATGTTGATCAAATGTTCCGTGGGAATGGGGGTATACAAAACTTTCGAGTCCATGGTAGTGTGTATCATCAGGTTGGAAATTTGTTGCCGGATGAGGCTAGGCAAGAGATGCCACGTTTTGCACAGTTGTACGTGTATGATACTGATCATGAACTAGAACACCGTTTACATGGGATGCCTGGTTTGGATCCAGGCATTTTGGAGTTGTTGCAGAGGATGATGCACGAGAGCAATCCATATGCCAGTGCATTGATGGCTATTGGGCAAGTGCTAAGAACAAATCCACATACAAACCTGAGGATGGTTATTTGTGAGAGTCGCTCCACCTCAAGGCAGTACTTGGCTCCTATGGCTAGCGAGGTTGCTGCAATCATGCCAGGACAAGGGGATGACTTTGATATTGGAAATCGGGACATTCAGATTTTTAGCCGCAATGGGTTTGTGCGTAGAATATCTAATTTGCACCGATCATACATGCCTCTCATGTATGTTCTTTTGTTCCCTCGGGGAGAAGATGGCTGGCATCCATATATCCCATATAGTGATGTTCCTAATCACACACCATTGCACGAGATACGTGGACAGAGTTGTGTCACCCAGAGACAATACTACGCATATCTTTTGCAGGTGAGATATGATACAAATGCATGTCTTTTGCGTGGGGGTAGATTGCTGCAGCAATACATGGTTGATGCCTACAGTAGCATGGAAGAGTCTAGGTTGGTGTGGATACGAAACAACCAGGCTTCCCTACGCGCTGAAGTCTATCAAGGGTTGATGGACATGGTGAATACAGCTGATGGGACACGTACTGTGCTTGGCAATGCTGTAGGGCGTAGGGTGGTGTTGCCTTCTTCTTTTACGGGAGGGCCTCGGTATATGTGCCAGCTATACCAAGATGCTATGGCAATTGTCAGAAAAAGGGGCAAACCGGATTTATTCATAACATTCACCTGCAATCCCAAATGGGCTGAAATATCTATAGCATTGTTGCCGGGGCAAACTGCACAAGACCGTCCAGATTTGACAGCCCGTGTGTTTTTCCAAAAGCATAAGGACATGATGCAGTCAATTATAAAACATAATTTGTTTGGGAAGGTGGTTGGATATGTGAGTGTCATAGAGTTTCAAAAGAGAGGCCTGCCACACTCACACATATTGTTGATATTAGAAAGTGGTTTCAAACCCGTGGAGATCGGTCACTATGACCGATTAGTGTGTGCGGAGTTGCCAGATAAGGCTATGTTCCCGGAGTTGCATGATATTATTGGGCAATGTAATGTCCATGGTCCGTGTGGTGCACTAAATCCATCTGCAGCTTGCATGGTTGATGGAAAATGCATTCGTCATTATCCACGTGGATTCTCACAGACGACTATTGTTGGCAACGATGGCTATCCAGTTTACATGCGTCGTGATGATGGTAGAAAGATACAAGTGAAAGGGGGTGTGATTGATAATCGTTGGATTGTGCCATTTAATCCTTTTCTCTCCATGAAGTACAAGGCACACATCAATGTTGAAATATGCTCCACAATCACTGCAGTTAAGTATTTGTATAAATATGTGTACAAAGGTCATGACAGAGCCATTATCAAGATGCAGCTAAATAATGCAGGAGAGCAAGGGCATTTGCACAACATAGTTGACGGTGGCAATATTGATGAGATTAGTAGTTACTTAGATGCACGTTACGTGTCAGCATCAGAAGCATGTTGGCGGATTTATGAGTATGCCACGCACGATGAAAAACCCGATGTGCAAAGATTGCAAGTTCATCTTCCGATGCGTAATAACATCATCTTTCGAGATGATGATGATTTGCAAAATGTTGTAGGCAGGGAACAAAATCAAAAGACCACCCTCACAGAATGGTTCACTTATAATCAGTTGCAATCTGACGCAAGCAACTTGCTGTATGGTGACTTGCCAGAGAAGTTGGTTTGGAACAAAACCAGTAAGCGGTGGACTAGAAGACAAAAGGGGAATACCATAGGTCGGATGTACAATATTTCCCCCTCAGCTGGTGAGCTCTACTTCATGCGTATGCTTCTTAATGTGTGCACGGGATGCAAGTCCTTTGATGACCTACGTACTTTTGACAGCCAAGTGTACCCTACTTTCAAGGCAGCATGCATAGCACGAGGATTGTTGGAGAGTGATGATGAATGGTTTGTGTGTATGCAAGAGGCTGTGTTTTATCAAAATAGTGCACAATTGAGACACCTATTTGTCACAATATTGGTTTTTTGTGAGCCAACATCTCCTCAACTTTTGTGGGAAAAATTTTCCCTTGAGCTTTCGGATGATTTTTTTTATATATTGGAATCGAGTATGGGGAATTTAATTGGTCGTCGTGAAATAGCAATAAAGAAGGCTATATTGCACTTAGAGCACATTCTTCAACAACATGGGCGAAGGTTGGCTGAGTTTGACGGGATGCCTGTTGTAGATAGAACATCTTTGTTAGAAGCTGGAAATGGCTTATTGCAAGAAGAAAGAATGTTTGATTGTGTGAAAGAAGCACAGACTGCCCAGCAAATGGAAATGTCCTTGAATCACTGTCAACGTGCTGCATTCGATCGGATTTTGGCAAGGGTTTATGGAGATGGTGGTGAGGTCTTTTTTCTCGATGGTATAGGAGGGTCTGGAAAGACCTTTCTCTACAATTGCTTGCTCTCTCGATTGCGTGGGGAGGGGCTCATCGCTTTGGCATGTGCATCTTCTGGGATTGCTGCATTGCTACTAGCCAATGGACGCACGGCACACTCACGATTCAAGATACCGTTGGAGCTGGATGGTACTAGCAGTTGCAATATTAAGGTTAATAGTCAACTGGCAGATGTTTTGAGGATGGCTAGGCTGATAATATGGGATGAGGCACCCATGACTCACCGGTTTGCTTTTGAGGCACTAGACAGAACTTTGCGAGATATCATGTCCAATGAGCAACTTTTTGGTGGGAAGGTGGTATTGTTGGGGGGGGATTTTAGGCAAGTCTTGCCAGTTCTTCCAAAGGCAGGACGAGAGGACATTGTCAATGCTACCTTATGCCACTCAAGGATTTGGGGTCGCACTACAGTATTGAAGTTAACGCAGAATATGCGGGTCCTTCGGAATGGTGATAATTGTGCTGAGCAAGAGTTCATGCAATGGGTTCTGGACATTGGCAATGGGATAAATAGATGTACAAAAGAAGATACTGTTGTGATTCCATCGCATATGCTTTTAGAGACAAAGTCCATGGAAGGCCTCATTAGATGGGTGTATCGAGGGCTTGCAACTATTTTGGACTATGCACCATACTTTCGAGAGCGTGCTATTCTTGCACCTCGAAACATCGAGGTTGATGCAATTAATGCTACGGCATTGAAGGCAATGCCCGGTGAGGAAAGGGAGTACCTAAGTGCAGACTCAGTGGACAACTTAGGGGGAGATTCCTTTTTGTTTGCAGTCGAGTATTTGAACAGTCTTGATCTTGGTGGTGGATATCCCCCGCATCGGTTGGTTTTGAAAAGAAATGCTCCTATAATTTTGTTGCGTAATTTGAATCCTCGCCAGGGTTTGTGCAATGGGACACGGTTGATATGCAAAGAGTTTCACACAAAAGTGTTAGAAGCTGAAATCATTACTGGTAACAATGCTGGTGATAGAACGTTTATTCCAAGGATAACATTCATTCCGACCAACGTTAAACTTCCATTCAACATGAGGAGACGGCAATTTCCTATCCGATTGGCATTTGGCATGACAATCAATAAGTCACAGGGCCAAACATTGTCACTTTTGGGGCTGTACTTGGCGACACCGGTATTCAGTCATGGCCAATTATATGTGGCATTTTCACGTATCCGATCATCAAACGCTGTTAAGGTTTTTATTTCGCAGAGTGCGTCTGATGCCAAGGGCGAGGAGATGGATAATACTTCTACCACAAATGTTGTGTACAAGGAAGTTTTGCAATTGGCAACAGCAAGAGCCTAGGAGTATGACATTGCTCCTTCAAGCCCTCCTCAGACTTTCTTGGGTGGAAAATCTTCATTTCGGTAATCTTTGTATAGCTTTTTTTAAGTTCTTTCAGTATTCCAACTATCATAGGTCTTTGGGAATGTTGGCTATTTATACAAAGATGAAGTGAGACGTAATATTTCATGACTTTGTCCTTGATAATGTTTGGATTTCATTTTTAATTTGAGTTATGGGTTTGCAATACACTACAGGCTATTTTCTCTTCAAAGCCTATTGTTTTTTTCCAGTATATGTAGATTGACACGTGCATTCTTTTTTTGCAATGTGATAGGATGTCTAGGCAGTTCACATTTGTCACCGAAACAAGAGCACAGGTGCAAGGTACATAGTTGCTTGACAACCACGTTTTATGTTGACACGTTTAATAGTATAGTCACTCACTTTTAGAAAATTGTAGATCCTGCGGGCTGGGGATCTCTAGAGAGCGCACAACTGTTGTTGGATTTGCTTGAGCTGGAGAGCTACCTTGGGTAAGAACTGTGTGCATTGTTTAATGCTTTATTTTTGTTAAAACAAAAGTCTTTTTGGATTATATTTGAGTGAGAAAACATGCTATTGTTTGTCTTTTAGGACTGTTCCTGATTCAGGGTTTCTAATGAATCTCCACGTCCACAATCCTTTGGATGGACGAGTCCATTTGGGATATTACGCTGTCCTGGCTTGCCGGCTTCATAGGGATGATGGACCACAGACCATCACTGTTCGTTGGCTGGGATACTATGAACGTGTGTGGACACGAATTTTCTATCGAGGGCAAAATGGGGACTACACGTACACCTTTGCCAGCATTGTTGACAGCCCTTTGCGTCTGAGTAAGTACTCTAAAGAATGAGTTGGGTTTTACCAACATACATGTATAAAAGTTTTATGGCTCAATAATTATAGTTTCTAAGTTGTCTTTCTATGTGATGCTGGTCCAGATACGATTGTTGGTACTCCGTTGTATGTTCGTAGCCGTGGTGGACGCGGCGGACGTGGTGGACGTAGACTGAATGGCCGTCGCAGGCTTTTCCCTGCAGTACATGGCCGCAGACTTTTCCCTTAGGAATGTTTGTGTGTGTATTGTAGATTTTGTATGTTCAGTTATGACTTTATTTTGTGGCTCTGTATTTGGATATATCAGTCAGTTCTTTGATGTAGCTATTGCATGTTCAGACATGTGATTGCACTTTTGGATGTGATATTTTTTGAAGTACTCTATCATAGAGAAATTTTTTATTGGACATGGCAAATGTGGAGTACATGGCCGGCATAGGCTTTTCCCTATAGTACATGGCCGCAGACTTTTCCCTTTAGGGATGTTTGTGTGTCTATTGTACATTTTGTATATTCAGTTATGACTTTGTATGCGGATGTGTATTTGGACATATCATTTAATGCTACGGCATTGAAGGAAATGCCCGGTGAGGAAAGGGAGTACCTAAGTGCAGACTCAGTGGACAACTTAGGGGGAGATTCCTTTTCGTTTGCAGTCCAGTATTTGAACAGTCTTGATCTTGGTGGTGGATATCCCCCGCATCGGTTGGTTTTGAAAAGAAATGCTCCTATAATTTTGTTGCGTGATTTGAATCCTCGCCAGGGTTTGTGCAATGGGACACGGTTGATATGCAAAGAGTTTCACACAAAAGTGTTAGAAGCTGAAATCATTACTGGTAACAATGCTGGTGATAGAACGTTTATTCCAAGGATAACATTCATTCCGACCAATGTTAAACTTCCATTCAACATGAGGAGATGGCAATTTCCTATCCGATTGGCATTTGGCATGACAATCAATAAGTCACAGGGCCAAACATTGTCAGTTTTGGGACTGTACTTGGCGACACCGGTATTCAGTCATGGCCAATTATATGTGGCATTTTCACGTATCCGAGCATCAAACGCTGTTAAGGTTTTCATTTCACAGAGTGCGTCTGATGCCAGGGGTGAGGAGATGGATAATACTTCTACCACAAATGTTGTGTACAAGGAAATTTTGCAATTGGCAACAGCAAGAGCCTAGGAGTATGATGACATTGCTCTTTCAAGCCCTTCTTAGACTTTCTTGGGTGGAAAATCTTCATTTCGGTAATCTTTGTATAGCTTTTTTTAAGTTCTTTCAGTATTCCAACTATGATAGGTCTTTGGGAATGTTGGCTATTTATACAAAGATGAAGTGAGACGTAATATTTCATGACTTTGTCCTTGATAATGTTTGGATTTCATTTTTAATTTGAGTTATGGTTTTGCAATACACTACAGGCTATTTTCTCTTCAAAGCCTATTGTTTTTTTCCAGTATATGTAGATTGACACGTGCATTCTTTTTTTGCAATGTGATAGGATGTCTAGGCAATTCACATTTGTCACCGAAACAAGAGCACAGGTGCAAGGTACATAGTTGCTTGACAACCACGTTTTATGTTGACACGTTTAATAGTATAGTCACTCACTTTTAGAAAATTGTAGATCCTGCGGCTGGGGATCTCTAGAGAGCGCACAACTGTTGTTGGATTTGCTTGAGCTGGAGAGCTACCTTGGGTAAGAACTGTGTGCATTGTTTAATGCTTTATTTTTGTTAAAACAAAAGTCTTTTTGGATTATATTTGAGTGAGAAAACATGCTATTGTTTGTCTTTTAGGACTGTTGCTGATTCAGGGTTTCTAATGAATCTCCACGTCCACAATCCTTTCGATGGGACGAGTCCATTTGGGATATTACGCTGTCCTGGCTTGCCGGCTTCATAGGGATGATGGACCACAGACCATCACTGTTCGTTGGCTGGGATACTATGAATGTGTGTGGACACGAATTTTCTATCGAGGGCAAAATGGAGACTACACGTACACCTTTGCCAGCATTGTTGACAGCCCTTTGCGTCTGAGTAAGTACTCTAAAGAATGAGTTGGGTTTTACCAACATACATGTATAAAAGTTTTATGGCTCAATAATTATAGTTTCTAAGTTGTCTTTCTATGTGATGCTGGTCCAGATACGATTGTTGGTACTCCGTTGTATGTTCGTAGTCGTGGTGGACGCGGCGGACGTGGTGGACGTAGACTGAATGGCCGTCGCAGGCTTTTCCCTGCAGTACATGGCCGCAGACTTTTCCCTTAGGGATGTTTGTGTGTGTATTGTAGATTTTGTATGTTCAGTTATGACTTTATTTTGCGGCTATGTATTTGGATATATCAGTCAGTTCTTTGATGTAGCTATTGCATGTTCAGACATGTGACTGCACTTTTGGATGTGATATTTTGAAGTACTCTGTCTTACAGAATTTTTTTTTTGGACATGGTGGATGTGGAGTACATGGCTGACGCAAGCTTTTCCCTATAGTACATGGCCGCAGTCTTTTCCCTTTAGGGATGTTTGTGTGTCTATTGTAGATTTTGTATGTTCAGTTATGACATTGTATGCGGATGTGTATTTGGACATATTAATGAGTTCTCTGATTTCACTTTCGGATGTAATATTTTGAAGTACTATGTCGTAGACATTTTTTTTGGTTAGAATATGTTGCTGGTTTCAGACATTTTAGCATCTTGAGACCCGGCAGGGCGGGTCGCTAGCCCATCGTAGATGGGTCAGGTTACTCGAAAAAGTTTCACACGAAAGTGTTAGAAGCTAAAATCATTATTGGTACCAATGCTGGTGATAGAACGTTTATTCGAAGGATAACATTCATTCCGACCAACCTTAAACTTCCATTCGACATGAGGAGATGACAAGAGCACAGGTGCAAGGTACATAGTTGCTTGACAACCACGTTTTATGTTGACATGTTTAATAGTATAGTCACTCACTTTTAGAAAATTGCAAATCGTATGGGCTGGGGATCTCTGGAAAGTGCGCAACTGTTGTTGGATTTGCTTGAGCTGGAGAGCTACCTTGGGTAAGAATCGTGTACATTGTTTGTTGCTTTATTTTTTTGTTAAAATAAAAGGTTTTTTTTCGATTATATGTGAGTGGGAAAACATGCTATTGTTTATCTTTTAGGACTGTTCCTGATTTAGGGTTTCTAATGAATCTCCACATCCACAATCCATATGGGATATTACGCTGTCCTAGATTGCCGGCTCAATAATTATAGTTCCCAATTTATCTTTCTGTGTGATGCTAGCCCATATACGAATGTTGGTACCCCGTTGTATTTTCATAACTGCGGTGGATGTGGCGAACGTCGCAGGCCTTTCCGTGTAACACATGGTCGTAGACTTTTCCCTTAGGGATGTTTGTGTGTCTGTTGTAGATTTTGTATGTTCAGTTATGACTTTATTTGCGGCTGTGTATTTGGATATATCAATCAGTTGTTTGATGTAGCTATTGCATGTTCATACATGTGATTGCACTTTTGGATGTGATATTTTTGAAGTACTCTGTCATAGATAAATTTTTTTTTGGACATGGCGGATGTGGAGCACATGGTCGGCGCAGGCTTTTTCCCTATAGTACATGGCCGCAGACTTTTTCCCTTTCAGGTGTCTATTTTAGATTTTATATGTTCAATTATGACTGTGTTTGCGGATGTGTATTTGGAAAGAGTTTCACAGAAAGTGTTAGAAGCTGAAAAAACGGGTACCAATGCTGGTGATAGAACGTTTATTGGAAGAATAACATTCATTTCAACCAACCTTAAACTCCCATTCGACATGAGGAGATGGCAATTTCCTATCCGATTTGGCATTTTGCATGACAATCAATAAGCCACAGGGCCAAACATTGTTTGTTTTTGGGGCTATACTTGGTGACACTGGTATTCAATCATGGCCAACTATACGTGGCATTTTCACATATCCGAGCATCAAACACTGTTACCTAAGGTTTTCATTTTGCAGAGCGCATCTAATGCTAGGGGCGAGGAGATGGATAATACTTCTACCACAAATGTTGTGTACAAGGAAGTTTTGCAATTGGCAACAGCAAGAGCCTAGGAGTATGACATTACTCTTTCAAACCCTCTTGAGGCTTTCTTGGGTGGGAAATCTTCATTTCAGTAATCTTTGTATAGGTTTTTTTAAATATTTTGAAGTACTATGTCGTAGACTTTTTTTTTGGTTAGAATATGTTGCTGGTTTCAGACATTTTAGCATCTTGAGACCCGGCGGAGCGGGTCGCTAGCCCGTCGTAGACGGGTCACGTTACTCGTCTCCATCAAAATACTTTGAAGACTAGCTCTAGCGCTCTCCTCCCGCCAACTGGCCACTAGCCACTTTACTTGTATCCCTATATCAACTACTGCTTTCCTTAACGTACTGTGACCCGTCTAGAGACCCGCTCCACTTGGTCTCAAGGTGAGATCTAAATTTTAAGAAAATAAAATTTCAAGTTTCAAGACCCCTCGATCTCTTCAATTTGTCACTTTTAGAGTTGTGATTGTGCCATAAATTTAGTATCAATCTCATTGTGGTGCTACGTAAGAAAAGAGTAAGCAAAAAATTTTAGTTATTGTTGCGACCTTTATTCCTCTCAAATGCTTGGAATATTATGTGTTTAGTAGACTTTTGAATGCCCCAAGTGGAAACCATGGGTTTCATGTAAGAAATTCACCATGTCTAGGGCAAAGCAATCATCTAATGGGAGCAAGAACAAAAAATCGATAGGGAAGATGGATAAGCAATCCAAAATGGAAAAGGTATTTAACATGTGTATGTGTTAATTATTTGGACATATGTGAGTGAGTGCATCCATGTATGTGTGCATGTGGTGTGGCTATACATGTGTCTATATGCATGTGCATGTCTATGTTTATGCTAATATGTGCGTGTATGTGTGTGCATGCATGTGCACAATTGTGCATCTCTTTACATGCATGGGCAACTCTTCTTTCTATCGTTTTAGCAAACTTCTTGAGTTCCAAATTCTGCATCTTCCATCCTATTTGTGCAATTGATTACACTTTGATTGTGGTGGAGAGACCTACCCTGAGCTCAGTAATATCATATAGGCCATGTTGTACCTCCGACCAATCAAGAGCTCCTCACCCTAGATACTTGCCAAGTTCACCAAATGTGGCAACCTAGCCTCTCTATTACATCCAATGCATAATGAGATACAAATCCTTTGTCCCTCATGACAATTTGTTTGGGTGCTTGTGGCTAAAGCTCATGGGGGTCACTCATAAATATGTAATCATAGCACATGGGTTCAATAGAATGAGTTTTTTAAATGTCCTTTTTACACATTTTTCACATACAGAAGGGTATCATATAAAGGGGGTATTTACAGTTGGAATACAAAAGGGGTGTGTTTTATCCATTATAGATTTATAGATAAGGAGTTTTACAAATAGGCCTTGAATGCACGTGATATATAGGCTTTATACATAGTGACCCCCCTGAGGGCTAAAGTTTCTTTTCGATTGAGTGCTTTTACATATGAGATCATATTGCAATGTCCAATCCCACTGTGACCACTGTATTTGACTATAGCAAGAAAGTTGTCTTTCTCTCATGAGATTCATCAAGATTGCCTGCCAAAATTAAAATCTAAACTCAACACTTAAAGACGCTATAATATGTTGCATCATTAGGAAGAGGAAAATGTAGGATGCATTGTTAGAGCAATGCAATTTTAAGCAACTTCAAAGAGCATTATTTTGTGGCAAAGATCTCCAAGATCACATTTGCAAAGTTTGCATGCTTCATTGAAAAGACATAAAGTCCTCACACTATAGATACATTCACACACAATGGTCAATGTCCTAAATAGCCGGTTATATAACCACTCTTCTTTAAAAATATGTAACTATCCATGTAGCAAGAAACTTCACACACAATGGTCAATGTCCTAAATAACTAGTTATATAATCACTCTTCTTCAAAAATATCTTACTATCCATGTAGCAAAGTGATCGAGCAATACAATCTTCTTTGTCTGTATCTCTATCGTGTCCATATCACAGAGTTAGAACTTTATTCAATTTCTTGGCTTGCCTTCCAACATTTGTCCCAAATCTAATATGGTATCATTGCAACCTATTGATCCATCCCATGATACTCCTCAACACTTTATTGCACATGCCCAGATGTTCGTCTTGGTGACCTTATCGCCTAATCCCCAACTACCCCTATCTAGTTTATAGATGTCCATCTCGCTCACTGATTTTTGCAAATTTTCTAGTTCTCTCCAAGGATTTTTAGTCCTCGTGTTGAAGGCTTTCCAGTCCCCGAGGAGAAAAAAGAATCCATAAATTTGTTTTATATCGATTCCATCCCAGCTCCTCGTCAAGAGCAAACCCTTTCTCCTCCTCTACCGATCTTGTTTCTTCGAGGAATAAACAAACTCTTTTTGAGGCCACCCACTATGTATAAGGCACAGGCCCTTTTTTGACAAAAACAGGCCACAGCAAGCCCTGTTTTGCCCCACTAATGTTTTTTTTAATTAATTACAAAAGAATGTTTTTGTTACAAAATTTTTCTTGTGAAAAGGATGATACAAAATCGCTCAAATGAGTCGAGCGACATAAGCATATACATATCGAAGATATACAACATTGTTTGTTACAAAATTATCCTTTCAAAAAGGGTGATACAAAATCGCTCAAACGAGCTGACATACAAAAGCATATACATGGCAAAGTATATGCAAACTACTACTAATACTACTACTTCTACTACTTATCCGAATCGTTGTCCTCGTCCTCATCCTCATCCTCATCCTCATCACATTGGCCTGATCCTTGGCCCTCATAAGCTACGCCTGATTCCTTGCCCTCGTGAGCTACACCTGATCCCTGATCCTCGTTGAAGCCGTGTGAGCCTAATCCCTCACCATCACCACTCACCTCCGCTAATGGGATGTTCGAGCTTTGATTCTAAGAGTGAAACCATATTAATTGGAAATTAGCTTAGAACTTAAAGAATAAAACAGTTAAAAAGTGAGATTACAAGTAGGAGTAGAATTATACCATGCGAGCATGGCAGCCACCTCATCCCAATCAACCATCACTCCCAGTGCCTCCTACTTAATAAACCACAGCTTTGTTCTTACGTGAAACACGTGTTTGGTCTCTATGTCTATGGGAAGGCGACCCATCGCAGCTTGCTATGGGCCCAATTTATGAGAGTTAGATAAAGTGCATGCAATATGTAGTAAAACAAAATAGAACAATACATTAAATGAGAAGAAGTAGACTTACCAACGGTTGCCTCGAATGCCAACCGTCCGCCTGCACCAAAGTGTAAAGTACCTACGGAGTCCAGCCGTCTCCTCGCAACCCTCCTTTGACCCTCAAACGGTTTAAGATGGTCCTTTACTGCTTCTCAAATAACTTCTAGTTAGCTTTGTCTGCCCAGCTAGGTTTAGCCTTCCCCTTTGCGATGGAAGTACGCAAGGTTGACCTACAATGCTTCAAGAGGACCGCCATGCACTCTTTCATGTAATCCGAATTGAACTCTCAATTTGGGGGGTTAGGATATTGTCTTTTCAATTCCTTGATGACTACCTGCTTCTTTTGGTCATCTTGCAGCTAGTCAATAGCTGTGCCACTCCTAAAGTGGTGGCTCATCAACTGCCTCATGGTGGCCATCAGGGATGATTTTTTTGCGTTAGTTTCGTTAATAAGCGAAAGTTTTATATGCCTTGTGAAAGTTTATATGCTTTTATAAAAATAAAAGCTAAGTATATTCGCCACAATTTGAAACTAAAATTAAAAAAAGAGCTAGGTTTAGCCTTTAAGATTATTATAAAATTATAAATAAATTCCATGAAAATTCACCAAAGTTTTATGTAATAAATAAATATATTTGGAAACTTTCGCCAACATATTATATATTCAATTTAAAATTTTGGCTAGATCTATACAATTAAGCACCAAAAGAAGACTTATGCCCTTATATCCAACACACATTTGGCTAACTTAAGCCTATGGTAGGCCCATCATTAGCAGTATGTCTACCCCTCATCAAGTCATATAGTAGGGATATATATCTTCATGCTTCTATCTTCAACAAGAACATAAAAGGACACTACATACATAGGTAAATAGAAACAACAAGCAGATTCTTAGCAAGAAGAATCAAATGATTAAAATGACAAAATTAAAGAATGAAACTTTCTATAATGGCCTGAACACAGTATTAGATAAAGTGGGACGAAAGTTGCATTTTGGGAATTTCGAAATTGGGTGGATTTCATTAAAATTGGGAAAGGCTTCATTAAATTTGGGAAAATTTCCATTGATTGTGGGAATTTTACCAATATTGAATAAGCTAATATTTGGAATTCCAATGATTATGAAAAACTTCATTGGTTGTGAAACAGTTCATTGCGTATAAAAATTGGAACAAAGCATTTGTGGTAGAGTTTGAAAATCATGTATTTGGTGGTGTTAATAAACATCGTCTAGGGACAACATGTATATTTTACTTGAGGTGTTAATAAACACCAGTTGGTGGTGTTAACAAACACCATGCATAGTGAGTTCCACTAGAAACAAAGCAGTTGTTGGTGAAGGTCAGCTTTTGAAAAGTGTCATATTAATAATATGCAAATACCCATTGACAAGATAACAACAATTGAGAAACATCACATGAGAACACACCTTACAATGGAAGTTTGGGAAATTAAGAGGGAGAAAATCGACACCATTTTCTATGCTCTGATACCAAGCAAGCTCTCCTATGCTTTGATACATACGCTCTGTGGAATCTTGATCTTCTTGGGTCTATTTATGGATTTTGATGTCCATGACCAGACAATTGCATCAATACACTCCCATACCTGTGGATCCAACCTATTCTCTGCCCAATACTTGTTCCAGCAATCAACATAGGCATCTGCATCACTGAGCCCCTTTCTCTTAACTGATGGTGCCCAATACTGAATTAATAATTTCTTGAAATTAGGAGAAGCAGCATCCATCTCAGCACTTGATATGGCAACCCCAAGCCATATGGGGTATATAGGATCTGATGGCCTCACCAAGACGAAGTCACCTTGCTTAACATCCACCATTGGTCTAAACTCTTCCCTCGGCTTACCTTTTAGAGGCCCACAATAGTGATCATTCCATTCCTCATAGCCTTGGAAATCATTAATGCAAGCATCTATATCATCCTCCTCATCAGGAGATTGTGTTCTTGGCCAAAACTCTCTGTACACTCCTATCTCTAAGATGTTTTCCTGTTCGAGCTCACCGATCATGGTTTTCCAATAGTCTATCACTGGCCTAATGTAGGACTCATAGGATGCATTCTTTCCACTTGCACATTTCTCCCAAAACTTAATGTAATCCTTTATCCCTGATATTACTTGCAAGTGATCTCTCACAAATGCAGCCATGGGCAGTATATCCGGACAACCTGTTGGCAACAATGATCGACCCTCACTATCTTTCTTCCATAGCTTGATTCCCCCTTCAATGGGCATCCAATTCGGTGATTTTGGATGCACCTTGTACTGCATCATTGGTATGTCACCTTGCATGTAAAATCGAAATTGTAATGGCTTTGCATGTCCAACTAGCATTTCTTGCCCATCACATAGGTAGCCATCTACATAATCCTTGAAGTTAGGAACCCGTGTAAGAACAAATGGTGCCGGTGAAGATGATGTACATTTTTTGAATGTATCCATCAGATGCGGGAAAGTGAATGTTTGTCCCACCCGCAAGCTCTCAGAAAACCTACTGAACATTGCATCAATGTCCTCATGTGTGTGCCCTACCATCAAGAAGCCCAATTGAACTGTCTTGAAAATGCCCCTTGCTACAAGAAGAGAAAGGTATGCAAACAAGTATCTATTTTTGTTCTCAGACCCACAATTATCTAGTTGGAGTAGCAAGTTCTCTAGCAACTTTTGGAATGGTGGCTCAATAGCAACACTCCCCTCTAAAGAGGGTGAGTTTTCTCTTGTATTTGACAGAAAAATATTCACACATGTGTCTGTAGCCCTTGCAATGGAAGTTGGCATGGCCTCCGTGACAGACTCACTACTACACACGCATCCTATTGCGACATTTACGTACCGATGATTAGCGCCCGCTTAGCGTTAATCGTCGTTAGTAAAAGTCGCTATATAGCAACTTTTAAAAGTCGCTATATAGCGACACTGAGACAATATATTATAGCGACGTTTTACAGAGAGGTTTTTTTTTTTTTTTAGGCCTTAAAAATTATTTTTTTCCAATGACAAAATTTTTTAAATTTTCATACATGTTTGAGCTCATAGAGAATTAAAAAATGAGAGCATGTACATCAAGCCTTTGAAGCTCATATATTCATGTCCAAGTTTGAGATGAGAAAAATCAAATAAGAGCATTTACATCAACTGTTTCATCTTGAGCCAAGTCTAAGGCGCCAAGCAAGTCTATCTCCAACTCTATACCGAGTTGATCTCCTATATCATCATCGTACTCTAGTATCGTACGTTCACCTAAAAGTATTTGATCATCTTCTTCAATTAAGCTTAAGTGTGGTGATTGATCTTGATGATTGTTGTCTTCCTCGTCAATATCGTGATCTCCATCCTCCTCCCGTGCGATGTCATTATGCGCATCTTCCTCTTGCCTCATATGGTGATCTACATCTTCTTCGCTAGATTCATCAATTGGATCCGGCATTGGTAGTGGCATCTCCATATCCACATCTCGATCTTCAAAAATGTGCTTACTTCGTGGTGCAACTTGGATCAACCACCATCTTGGATCAGAACGATCCGGATGAAAAACCACCTATATTGAAGATGAAAAATCACGTGCCAAATGTCGTAAATTATATATATATCAATGGACTTAAAAAACAAAAGCTTCGACTAATTAAATCATTAGTATGCACCTGCTCTCACAATGCTCAGGAAGAACAAAAGTATCACTTTCATCGGTCCAATGTTTGGTGGAGTCTATTGCAAAGAGACCGCTACTATCTTTTCTCACTGTCGCATGGGGACCGTTGTAAGTAGTTCTAAACCATTTTACATCAAGAATGAAAATAGTAAATCGTCTGAAATCAATTTCATAGATGTCGCATATGGTTCCACAATAATCCAACTGTGAGGAGAGAAGATTGGTATCCGAAGCACTTGCTCGGCTATCTTGTGTGAAGTTAGCCATGACTCCACAATCATACGTGACTCTCTTTGAATCGATGCGTTCCACGCGAAAATGTCGTCCATATGACCATAATGCACTGTACTTTTTGTACTGTAAAAGAGCATCATTAAAACAATGAATATGCACCTATTTTATAGCATATATTGCCACAAATAATTACTTAATTACGTCAAGGGATAAGAAACTTACATGCACCATACATCCAGATGATAACTCCCGCTCGCACTCATTTATTGTCTCTCCATCACGTTCGGCTTTACGTATAGCTAGTTGTAGCCAATCAAGTGACATGTGAGTAGGGAGAAGAGCCAGATCTCGTGGATATGGTTGTGATCGCCTGTACATTACTTTGAATCTCGTCCTTGCATTTATTCTTTCTGCTTTGGCCACTTCATATCTCTCAATCCACTTCTGCATCTCAGGGCTATTGAGGATACAAAACTTATTGAATTTCTCCATTTGCTCTTCGCTCATCTTTCTTTCAATCCCTTTTCCTTGGGGGACCTCACCAATGATGCGATCATCATCCTTGTTGTGCCAAGCTTGTGTCATATCAGGATCCGTGGATGCAAGAAACTCTGTGATATATACTAATGACTCTTGCACAAGCCATCCCTCTGCCATGCTTGCTTCTGGTCTTGCTCTTTGTCTTACAAACCCCTTTAAAGTTTTCATAAACCGCTCGAGAAAAAACATCCATTGATTATGAACGGTACCTGCTATAGCCACCTCATCAACTATGTGCACAAGCAAGTGGACTTGAGTTGTCATAATGCTTGAGGGAAAGTGCTTCTCAAGCAAGCATACGGCTTCGATGGATTCCACCCTAGCCTTCTCGATGCTCGATATAGAGATCTCTTTTTGAGATATCCACCTATTTCACATGTCCATGCATATGTAAGATATTTGAGATATCCACCTATTTCACATGTCCATGAAGAAAATACATAATGCGAATTGATAGTAAGCATACCTCACAATACCACAGATCTTGAATATAGCATTTCTAACATCTTCTTGTAAGCACCCTTTTATTGTAATTGGAAAGATGAACTATCAAAGCAACAATGAAATCATGTCAACAATATAACATAATAATAATTACGCTAATGCATCACTATTATCGGTACACTAATTCTACTTAGAATACCTGTAAGACCTTGTGCCAATCATGGGACTTGAGGCCACTAAGCTTATTGTCCTTTGAAAATGCTCCTTTCAAGCAACGCATGTACCCTGTCGGTGTTTGAAAAGAGGCAATGTCTGCCTTGATCGCTGCCTCCTCCCTCGTAGAGAGGATCCACGTTGCTTTTAGGAGGACAACTTTTCTTGAAGCATGCACTTGGGGCCACAAACGAGACATCCTATTCATAGCACGCAAGTCTTCTCGCACTCCTCTCGAGTCCTTGGAACCAACCAAGTGTGCCCAAATGGTAGCCCCCACATTCTTAAAGATATGCATGGGATCCAAGAGATGATTGATTTGTAACTGACCCCAATAAGGAAGCTCGTGAAAGATCGATAGCCTCTTCATACCAGGAGGAGGTTCCTCTCCATTCTCCCTCCAAGCTTGAATCCAATCACTTGCTTTCAAATATGATGGTGGTGGATCAAGCTGACCTCCACGTGCGAGATGGTCGAGCGGAAGGTATCGAGCATGACCTTCATAAACATTTTTCCTCATATGTTTGGAGTAGCGTGCAAGCGATTTCAGAGCGGGTCCACAAACATGACAAGCATGGTACCCACTTGTAACAAGTCCTGCACGCGTGCATGAATATGTTAGTACAAGACATGCGTGCAAAAGAGAGTAAAAAAAGCATAATCCCTCATTGTACATGTAAAGACATAACCACGTACCTGCGCACTCTCCATATCCTGGGTAGTCATGCATGGTCCACATCAAGATACCCCTGACCAAAATATCATTGGTATGCCTAGGAGCTCTGGAAATATCAAAGACCTGCACTCCTCTCCATAATATCTGTAACTCCTCTATCAAAGGTGCCATGTACACGTCCATGTTTTTTGCCTTGTACTTTCCTGGCACAAGTAGTGCAAGCATGAGGTGTCCCTTTTTTATTGTTAGCCATGGTGGGATATTGTAATTCACCACGACTATGGGCCATGTCGACCAAGATGTCGAGCGTAACCCGAAAGGATTCACGCCGTCCATGGCTAGCCCAAGATGTAAGTTGCGTGGCTCTCTCGCAAAGTCCGGCCACTGATTATCTATGTGCTTCCAAGCTGCACAATCTGCGGGAATCCTCAATGTGTGATCAGTGGACCGATGAGATGCATACCATGTCATCAACTCCGCTATGGATTTGCATCGAAACATGTGTTGTATTCTTGCAATGATGGGAAAGTGTCTTAAGACCTTTACCGGTATCCTCTCACCTTGCAAGTCATCTCTATATCGTTGTTCCCCACACTTTGGACAACTAGCCAAATCTCCATGCTCACGACGAAAGAGAATACAATCATTACGGCAAGCATGGATGGTATCATAATCCATACCCACCATTGTTAGCATCTTTTTCGCTTCATCTCTTGATGCGGGCATGGTATTTGGTGCAGGCAACATCTTTTGGAGCAACCTATGACAAAGACACTATCCAAATGATGATTCTCAAAACAAACAATATCCAAATAATGAGTCAAATTAATGCAAGGGCTAACCTCATTAAGGCCGGGACACTTGTATCCGACCACCCATACTGTACCTGTAGATTCAAGATTGAGAGACAAGCACGTAGTTTAGACATCCTAGCACCCTCGTACAATTGTGTTGATTGCAACTCTCGCATTTTCACCTCAAACTCTGACATCACGTGTACGTGGGATGTAGTGCCCCTAAAAATGGAATCCATCATGTTGACCATACCCTCGTCGTCATCCGGGAGACTATAGTCTTGTTGAAAGTGAGAAGGTATATGTGTACCCTCATCAACCTCGTCATCCTGTCATAAGCTCATTCGTGTAAATAGAAGATCTTCTATTTCCGGGTATACAATAAGATTGCGAACTTAAATAGCTTTGACTTACCGATGATCCATCAACATGTGCAACACCAACGGGGGGTACTGGTTCTGGCTCCTCCCCATACATCCGCAAGTGGCGCATGATAATACGACGTTGATGTCATACTTCTCGCTTGCAATGAGTGCAATGACAATATAACCTCTCCATAAGCCACTTCGTGCTCTCGGGCGTTGGCGCATCATTGGATGAGCTTCCACTCGTCCCTTCCATCTACACTTATAAAACCAAAACATAAGCATGAAGAGGAGATATTGACAATTATGAGCATAGCATGTTTAATTTGAGCTTCTCTTGAGGCCATATAAAAAGAATGACGTCGCTGTATAGTAAGGATTGAAACAAAAAATCCTATATAGTAAGGCTATATAGTAAGAGGAGATATTGACAATTATAAGCATAGCATGTTTGAGCATAAGCTCATGCTTATGCTCATGCATGAGCATGAGCTTATGCGTAAGTTTCCGCATAAGCTTATGCGGAAATAGAGAATGAGAGAAGCTTATGCTTCTCTCATTCTCTTTTTCCGCATAAGCTCCTTCTCTCTTTCCGCATAAGCTCCTTCTCTATTTCCGCATGAGCATAAGCATGAGCTTATGCGTAAGTTTCCGCATAAGCTTATGCGGAAATAGAGAATGAGAGAAGCTTATGCTTCTCTCATTCTCTTTTTCTGCATAAGCTCCTTCTCTCTTTCCGCATAAGCTCTTTCTCTATTTCCACATGAGCATAAGCTCCTTCTCTTTTTCCACATGAGCATAAGCTCATGCTTATGCTCATGCATGACCATGAGCTTATGCGTAAGTTTCCGCATAAGCTTATGCGGAAATAGAGAATGAGAGAAGCTTATGCTTCTCTCATTCTCTTTTTCTGCATAAGCTCCTTCTCTCTTTCTGCATAAGCTCCTTCTGTATTTCCGCATGAGCATAAGCATGAGCTTATGCTTATGCTTATGCTTAAGTTTTCGCATAAGCTCATGCATGAGCATGAGCTTATGCGTAAGTTTCCGCATAAGCTTATGCGGAAATAGAGAATGAGAGAAGCTTATGCTTCTCTCATTCTCTTTTTCCGCATAAGCTTCTTCTCTCTTTCCGCATAAGCTCCTTCTCTATTTCCGCATGAGCATAAGCATGAGCTTATGCTCATGCATGAGCATGAGCTTATGCTCATGCATGAGCATGAGCTTATGCGTAAGTTTCCGCATAAGCTTATGCGGAAATAGAGAATGAGAGAAGCTTATGCTTCTCTCATTCTCTTTTTCCGCATAAGCTCCTTCTCTCTTTCCGCATAAGCTCTTTCTCTATTTCCGCATGAGCATAAGCTCCTTCTCTTTTTCCGCATGAGCTTATGCTTATGCTTATGCAGCTCATGCTTATGCTCATGCATGAGCATGAGCTTATGCGTAAGTTTCCGCATAAGCTTATGCGGAAATAGAGAATGAGAGAAGCTTATGCTTCTCTCATTCTCTTTTGCCGCATAAGCTCCTTCTCTCTTTCCGCATAAGCTCCTTCTCTATTTCCGCATGAGCATAAGCTCCTTCTCTTTTTCCGCATGAGCATAAGCATGAGCTCATGCTTAAGCATAAGCATAAGCATAAGCTCATGCTTATGCTCATGCATGAGCATGAGCTTATGCGTAAGTTTCCGCATAAGATCCTTCTCTCTTTCCGCATAAGCTCCTTCTCTATTTCTACATGAGCATAAGCATGAGCTTATGCTCATGCATGAGCATGAGCTTATGCGTAAGTTTTCGCATAAGCTTATGCGGAAATAGAGAATGAGAGAAGCTTATGCTTCTCTCATTCTCTTTTTCTGCATAAGCTCCTTCTCTCTTTCCGCATAAGCTCCTTCTCTATATCCGCATGAGCATAAGCTCCTTCTCTTTTTCCGCATGAGCATAAGCATAAGCTTATGCTTATGCTTATGCTTAAGCATAAGCATAAGCATAAGCTCATGCTTATGCTCATGCATGAGCATGAGCTTATGCGTAAGTTTCCGCATAAGCTTATGCGGAAATAGAGAATGAGAGAAGCTTATGCTTCTCTCATTCTCTTTTTCCGCATAAGCTCCTTCTCTCTTTCCGCATAAGCTCCTTCTCTATTTCCGCATGAGCATAAGCATGAGCTTATGCTTATGCTTATGCTTAAGCATAAGCATAAGCATAAGCATAATCTCATGCTTATGCTCATGCATGAGCATGAGCATAAGCATAAGCTCATGTAGAAAAAGAGAAGGAGCTTATGTGGAAATAGAGAATGAGTTTCCGCATAAGCTCCTTCTCTTTTTCCGCATAAGCTCCTTCTCTTTCTCTTTTGCGTGAGCATATGCGGAAATAGAGAATGAGAGAAGATTATGCTTCTCTCATTCTCTATTTCCGCATATGCGGAAACATGAGCATAAGCTCATGCTCACCCATGAGCATAAGCATAAGCTCATGCGGAAAAAGAGAAGGAGCTTATGCGGAAATAGAGAATGAGTTTCCGCATAAGCTCCTTCTCTTTTTTCGCATAAGCTCCTTCTCTTTCTCTTTTGCGTGAGCATATGCGGAAACATGAGCATAAGCTCATGCTCACCCATGAGCATAAGCATAAGCTCATGCGGAAAAAGAGAAGGAGCTTATGCGGAAATAGAGAATGAGTTTCCACATAAGCTCCTTCTCTTTTTCCGCATAAGCTCCTTCTCTTTCTCTTTTGCGTGAGCATATGCGGAAATAGAGAATGAGAGAAGCTTATGCTTCTCTCATTCTCTATTTCCTCATATGCTCACGCAAAAGAGAAAGATAAGCTTCTCTCATTCTCTATTTCCGCATATGCTCACGCAAAAGAGAAAGAGAAGGAGCTTATGTGGAAAAAGAGAAGGAGCTTATGCGGAAACATGAGCATAAGCTCATGCTCACCCATGAGCATAAGCATAAGCTCATGCGGAAAAAGAGAAGGAGCTTATGCGGAAATAGAGAATGAGTTTCCGCATAAGCTCTTTCTCTTTTTCCGCATAAGCTCTTTCTCTTTCTCTTTTGCGTGAGCATATGCGGAAACATGAGCATAAGCTCATGCTCACCCATGAGCATAAGCATAAGCTCATGCGGAAAAAGAGAAGGAGCTTATGCGGAAATAGAGAATGAGAGAAGCTTATGCTTCTCTCCTTCTCTTTTTCTGCATAAGCTCCTTCTCTTTTTCCGCATGAGCATAAGCATGCGGAAACTCATTCTCTATTTTATGCATAAGCTCCTTCTCTATTTCCGATGCCTATGCTTAAGCATAAGCTCATGCTTATGCTCATGCATGTGCATGAGCTTATGCTTAAGTTTCCGCATAAGCTCATGCTTATGCGTGAGCTTATGCGGAAATAGAGAATGAGAGAAGCATAAGCTCATTCTCTATTTCTGCATAAGCTCATTCTCTATTTTCCACTCTATTTCCCCCTTCTCTCATTTCCCCCTTCTCTCCTTCTCTATTTTCCCTCATCTCTTTCCCCTTCTCTATTTCCCCCTTCTCTCATTCTCTATTTCCTCATTCTCATTCTTTTCTTTCCTTTACATCTTCTTTCCCTCTTATCTTTCCCTCTTCTTTCCCTCTTTCCTTTCCCTCTTCTTTCCTTTCCCTCTTCTTTCTTCTTGCCTATGCCTATGCCTATGAGAATGCTCATGTTTATTTTTTGTTTTCTGTTTTCGTGTTTGTGTCTATGTTAGACATGGGATCACGTCACTCATCGAACGAGTACGGACAACCTCGCAAGAGGAGAGCTCACGATCTATATGGTCCAGAGGACTTTGATTCCTCTCAAGGCGGCTACCCCGAGGACTACCCCTGGTCCGACTCCTCTCAGTCCTAGCACTGTGACTACCCCTGGTCCGACCCCTCTTCCACGTAGCACTGCGACTACCCCTCAGGGGACTCCTTTGCTAGCCGCACATAGCTTTGTCGAGACTCCCGACGAGTTTGTAGCGCAGATGAGCGATGAGGAGGCAGCGAGATTCTTCTCTCTGCTCTCTCAGAGGACCTCCGCAATTCCTTCCCCTACACCGACGGGTGGATGTACTGCCCAGCCATCCCCTCGCGCCCCTTCGACCACGGGATCATCACCTGCGCATGCCTCCCGCAAGGGAAGGAAGAGTAGGATGGGCGGCTCATGTTGTGCTGACTCAGGAGATGTAGACGAGTCAGCACACTCACGCTCCTTTAGGTCTCCACTTGGTCCGGAGACACAGTATCAGTCAGGTCCGTTTCCCTCTCCTACTCCCACAGCTACTCCTCGATCCGGAAGCGGTCGCGCAGCTTCCACTCCTTCAGACTCTGCTACCATCAGTCCCCCTTACTCATCAAGGGATCTCTCCTATCAAATCACATCTGCCGGAGAGATAATAGAAGACAAAAAGGGCAAAGCAGTGATGGCCGCCATGAGGCGGTTGATGAGTCATCACTTCAAGAGCGGCATAAATATCGATTGGCGGTATCAAGATGCCCAAAAGAAGCTGGCGGTGATCGATGAGTTAAAACAAAGATATCCTAATCCGCCAAATGTGGAGTTTAATAACAATTATATGCTCGAGTGCATGGGTTTGGTCCTAAAGCATCGTAGATCAACCTTGCGTACTTCCATTACAAAGGGGTTGGCTAAACCCAGCTGGGCAGACAAAGCTGATTGGAAGTACTTCAAGAAGCAACATAGGGACCATCCCGAAATGTTCGAGGGTCAGAGGAGGGCTGTGAAGAGACGGCTGGACGTCGTAGGTACTTCGCACTTTGGTGCAGGCGGACGGTATGCGTTCGAGGCAACCGTGGTAAGTCTACTTCTTCCCATTTAATGTATTGTTCTATTTGTTTTACTTACATATTACATGCACTTTAGCTAACTCTAACTCTCGTAAATTGGATCCATAGCAAGCTACGATGGGTCATCTTCCTACAGATGTAGAGACGCGGCGCGCATTTCGGATAGGAACAAAGCCGTGGTTCATTGAGCAAGAGGCAATGGGAGCGACAGTCGATTGGGCTGAGGTGGCTGCTGGCACGGTATAAGTTTACTCGTACTTGTAATCTCACTTTTTAATTTAAGTTCCAATCTAATTTTCGATTTATATGGTTCACTCTTAGGGTCAAAGCTCAAGCGTCCCATCATCAGAGACGAGTGATCAACAGGGGCAAGGATCAGACATAGGTGCCGAGGACGAGGGAGAAGACGTAGGTGTCGGGGATGAGGGAGAAGACGCAGGTGTCGAGGACCAAGGAACAGGCCAACAAGACGATTCGGATTCGGATTCGGATTAGTAGTGGTAGTAGCATTTTGTATATCCGCTCGTTAGAGCAATTTTGTATCGCCCTTTCACAGGGTAATTTTGTTACAAACATAGTTGTATATGTATATGCATTTCTTCCTCATCGTTCACAAGAACAATTTTGTATCACCCTGCAAGCAAGGGAAATTTTGTTATAAAAAACTTTCTTTTGTAATTACAAAAAAAAAAAAAGGATTAGTGGGGCTAAACAGGGCCAAAAGGAAGCCCTGTTTAGCCCCACTAACCCTTTTTTTTTACTTCTGTTAATCGTCGCTATATAGCGACATTTACCAGTGTCGCTATATAGCGACGATTAACAAAGTCGCTATATAGCGACGTTTGCATCGTCGCTATATAGCGACGGTTAACAGCGTCGCTATATAGCGACGGTTTATAGCGACGCTCCTTTTCCGAGGATTTTAACAACTTTTATAGCGACCTTTGCGCCCGTGAAAAAAAATTTTTTTAATGTAAAAAGCGTCGGTATTTCCGTCGGAAAATGGCCTATGCCTTGTAGTGACTTCGCGCCACTTTCCGATACAGTTTCTAGATTTGCATTTGTGATCGTGACATCTACATTTTCAGACAAGCTAGCTCCACTTGTGGAAACATGTGCACCTTTAGAACTGTAATGGGAGTCCAAAGCGTTTCTTGAACATAGAGCATTCAAAAGGCGGCATTGCTTCTAGGAATCCCATTGGTAGCAAGGTCTCCAAGGTCATGCATATCCATCCTCTCGAGGTTGCGCAAACAAATTGAGAGCGATCCAATCGTCAGGTTGGGATCAGATGGCCACAAACCATTGAGGGTGAAGTGTCCATAATGACTGTTTCCATGCCCATGGGTAATCATTCCAATGAGTGAAACCTGTAATTGCCATGCAGAATCGGTGTCCTTGGACCTCACCCGAAGTCTTGGAATTGCCGTCTTTTTTTGGTCCATCTTATCATGGATTATGCATACATACTTTTTTGGATCCATCTCGGAGTACCTACGCCATGCATAGTATAAGTTCCTACAACTTTGTTGCTGTATCATATGCATCTTTCTCTCTTCCATCAGCGAATTGTGCTCATCTTGACTTTTTGTGGCTGCCAATTGAGCCTTGATCCGTGAGCCTTGATCCGGCTGCATAAGCTACATTTAGAGAATTCACTCGTCTTAGCAAGGGCTACATTTTTTAAGTCTGATTTCCAAATCCTGCCAAATGTGGATGTGGATAGGCTCTAATAACCACGTTGATTAAGTGAAGTGTTGACCTCACGTAGGACGTCTATCTTCTTATACACTTCAGGTATCACTTGCTGTGTCTCTCTAGAACCATCCTGCATGGTTCTACTCTTGTGAGGCATATGCTCTGTGCTATTATCCACAAAGTGTTGAATGAGAGCCCTTCCCATACCTATGTGCTCCCTGCTCCTCCTCACAATCCCTGAATTGCCATGCACATATCGCTGCACACCACTCTCAAATTGCTCCCTGTATCGATAAAATGATGTCCTTGGAATTCCATGCATCTCATACCATGCTCTACAACAGACATCCCGATCGTTTATCCTGAAGTTGTAGCATATCCTCCCTGTGTAGTCATGATGCCAAGCCATTGACAACACATCGTATATAAAGTTTGTACGAGACTCCAAGGAGCTGCCACAAAAGTTCTTCCTTAGATTCATTAAGAGATCTCGCTCTGCATGTTGGCAACACCTACTCCCACCACCTACTCCCACAATAATTGATGGAAGAAACCTGCTGCACCGAATCTAGTGACATTTTGTACATTGCTGTTGGAGGCTCTCTTTGTTTAGGCACCCTGTTAATGAAAGTGTACCTTCTTTTCTTTGATGTTGGATCGTCCCTTTTCAACATTTGATCATTGACCAACTCATTTATACCAGCAACGTGGTCCATGGGCACATATTGTTGCAATGGGCTTCCATCAAGTAAGGTAATCTGCTTGATGGGCCACCTTACTAGGCTGAGAGAGCCGACATCTTGCACAGAAGACCCTGAGTCACTTCCTCTAATTTGTTCTTTCTTTTCAATACCCACACCAATGCAATCGTTACCCAATAGGTCAAAGTTTATAGAGTCTCCCAGGAAAACATATAAGATCACACCTTCCCCCACGGTCTTTGTTTTGCTCTCATCCCATAAGACAACCTTTTTCTCTTTCCAAGATTCACGAATGAAATTGTCAGTTTCTAATGAAGAAACTGACATTGCCTCAACATAAGGTCGCTCAGGCTCACTTGGTGCAGCTTCTTCAGTTACCGCATCATCTAAAGAATCACCAACATGTTTTAGAGAGCCCTTAGGCCACTTGACAACACCCCAAATTGCCTCACCAACAAGCACTGCATCCATAGTGGGAAATGGCAAGAGCATTTCACTATTGATAGACTTCTCCACTATCACCGATACATTTTCTGTCCCAATCTTCATACCACTACAGTAGGCCTCCGGATCTATTGCACACACTCCACTAATTCCAACCACTTCATTCCCCACCATCATCATGACCTTGTCCCCGCTTCTGATAGCCATCCTCTGTCATTACGATTACGGAGAATTAATTATGAACAAATTACAACCAAATTTCATAAGACCATCAAACATGTCCTTCTAGATGGGAAGAATGGCATTGGTGCAAATCTTTATAAAGCATGAATGAGTCTATACAAAATTTTCATGAAAGCATGAATTATTTCCCTAAAAATTTTAGCAATTTGATAAAACTTTTTCTAAAGCATGAATTATTTTCACCATCGTCATGACCTGATTCATGCATCTGATAGTAGCCATCCCCTCTCATTAGGATGACAGGAAATTGATTATGAACAAACTACAACCAAAGGATTTCATAAGACCAACAAATTTGTCCTTGTAGTGGGGGGAGAATCCATGTGAATTTGGCAATGGGAGAATGGCACTGGAGAATAGGAAAATGGAGAATGGCACTAGTGCCATTCTCCCAATGGAATGTCCCAATGGAATGTCCTAACATTTTGGCTTTGTAATAGGAAAATGGAGAATGGCACTAGGAATAGGAAAATGGAGAATGGCACTAGTGCCATTTTCCCATTGGAAAATGGAGAATGGCACTAGTGCCATTCTCCCAATGGAATGTCCCAATGGAATGTCCTAATTTTTTGGCTTTGTAATAGGAAAATGGAGACTGGAACTAGTGCCATTCTCCCATTGGAAAATGGAGAATGGCACTAGTGCCATTTTCCCAATGGAATGTCCTAATTCAAAATTTTGGCTTCACAGAAGGTAGAAGGGCACCAATGCCATTCCACCATTGGAATTATTGGAATGTCAATCCATAGGTTTAGTGCCATTCTCCCAATGGAATGTCCCAATGGAATGTCCTAACATTTTGGCTTTATAATAGGAAAATGGAGAATGGCACTAGTGCCATTCTCCCATTGGAAAATGGAGAATGGCACTAGTGCCATTCTCCCAATGGAATGTCCTAATTTTCTGGCTTTGTAATAGGAAAATGGAGACTGGCACTAGTGCCATTCTCCCATTGGAAAATGGAGAATGGCACTAGTGCCATTCTCCCAATGGAATGTCCTAATTGAAAATTTTGGCTTCACAGAAGGTAGAAGGGCACCAATGCCATTCCACCATTGGAATTATTGGAATGTCAATCTATAGGTTTAGTGCCATTCTCCATTGTAATATGAAAATGGAGAATGGCACTAGGAATATGAAAATGGAGAATGGCACTAGTGCCATTCTCCCAATGGAATGTCCTAATTTTCTAGCTTTGTAATAGGAAAATGGAGACTGGCACTAGTGTTATTCTCCCATTGGAAAATGGAGATCAATGGCACTAGTGCCATTCTCCCAATGGAATGTCCTAATTCCAAATTTTGGCTTCACAAAAGGTAGAAGGGCACCAATGCCATTCCACCATTGGAATGTCAATCTATAGTTTAGTGCCATTCTCCATTGTAATCGGAAAATGGAGAATGGCACTAGGAATAGGAAAATGGAGAATGGCATCTCCCAATGGAATGTCCCAATGTAAGGACCTAATTTTTTGGCTTTGTAATAGGAAAATGGAGAATGGCACTAGTGCCATTCCCCCATTGGAAAATGGAGAATGGTACTAGTGCCATTCTCCCAATGGGGAAGGGGGGGTGGGGGGGGAGGGGAAGGGGGGGAGGGGAGATTGGGCAATGGGCAATGGGGAACTATAATCTAGTCATTCTTGTCTTGCTGATGGGCACCATCTATCAATGAAACTCGTCCCAATAATTGATTTGCAATTGAATTCACTCTTTGATGAAATATACATCAATTTCATTGATATATTTGATTATATTTAAATATGATAATATATATATTCTGTATGTTTTTTGTGTGTTTACTATATTTGTATTTTATTAATTATGTATTCTCCATTTTTAATGTTGAGTATTCCTAACTTTTAGTTATGAAGTTAATATAAGAGTAGATGAAAAATAATTGATTTGTGTGTGAAATTTATGTTTGATAGGATTTGTGTGTGGAATTCCCGTCTATGAGAGAGAGAGAGAGAGAGGCAGAGGTTTGTGAATTTGCACAAAGTCTACGACTTCTACATCACTATGAGTATGTCTAGACAACGTTTACTATATTTTTATGTGTTGCTCTTGAAACTTGCATTCTAAACTCCAATGAGAAATTATTTCTTGGATCTCGCACCTCCCAATGCAAGAGTACCTCCCCACATCTGCACTAAAGACACAAATGGAGGTTGTGTTCTAGCGTCTCAATCTCGGAACATGAAGTTGCAATATTGTTATGTTTCTTGATTTTGATGGCAATTGGGAGATTCTTTTCTCATTAATGAGAATTGTTTTAGCCATAGAGTGCCTGATTGGACACTCCTAATCTCCATAAGGCATACCAATTTGACTTAGACATGAGAACAAAGTCTACTAGAGGCTAAATCCCACTAAGCCAAGTAGTGGTACGTATGGTAAGATCTCCTCACATTGGTATAGAAGATGCTTCATCCTAGTACAAATGGAATATCTCTCTTTATTCTGCTTCGCATTGCTCATTCGGGGTCTGGTAGAGTAAGTAAGAATGTCATCTGAACTAAAAGAAACCATTTGCTAAGAACCTCTCTCTCTCTCTCTCTCTCTCTCTCTCTCTCTCTCCCCCCCCTCTCTGCATGCATGTGTGAGCATGTGCATGCCCGCGTGTGCGTGTGTGTGTTCCACGCACATGCACATAGGTGTGTGTGTGTGCTTGGGTGTGTATACATGTTTACATGTGTGCATCCATGCACGTCCGTGTTGATGGTGTGTGTGTGTATGTTTCCATTCTCTAAATTAACATAATTCGTAAAGAATTTATATGTAAGGTTTTCGTTCCCTATAATATCTTGCAGAATGGGATGGCATTGACCGAAAATAGATTTTTGGTTGGCACAATCAAATGTTGATACTCTCCATCTTCGTCTACTTTTTTAGTAGATAGGTTACATACAATTTATTAAGACTTTCTTTTAACTAAGCATTCATTAAAGCCACAATTAATATTCTTATGCTCTTGAAAAGACTGTAGTTCTTGTAAAGCCTATTACAAGAGGCTTCTAGAGCCTTGTGTGGTTCTTGTAAAGCCTATTACAAGAGGCTTCTAGAGCCTTGTGCGGTTTATTAAACGTTTTTTTAAACTAAATGCAAAAGGTTAACTAACGAAGGTAAAAAATTAAAAAACCCTAGTACCTTCATCTCGTTGCCCTAGGTTGATTGCCTCGCATGCTGTGCTGCTTTCGAGCCCATCGTTATCTCGTTTGTACTTTCGTACGACTTTCCTCCGTTCGCTTTTCCGAATTCCTAACTTTAGCTTTGTCTTTTGCCTTTTCTGCTGGCTGCCCTCGCTTTTCTTCTTGTTGCTCACCGCTCGACTCGCCATCTCTTTTCTTTCATCTCTAGCTTCGTCCGCTCGACTCGCCCTCTCTTTTCTTCTTGCCTTCGTCTGTTCACCTCTAGATTTAGAAGATACTCTTATCCTAATCTACTAAAACCCACTCTCATCTCATCTACTCAAAATCCTATCGCTCATCACTCCCAGCCTATCGTCGTTCTACTCAAACTCCTATCTCTCCTATGCTCGCCGCTCGACTCGCTACCTATCGTTCACCTACTCACTCTTTAGCAAGCCTCTCTACTCTGCCTTTCCAACGATTGAAGGGATTCTCTTCCAACGAAGCACGGCTCGCTGTAATTCACTGTCTTTGCTTTTCAAAGGATTTCGCACTTCCAAAAATCTCTGAAGGATTCGCTTTTTCAAAGAATGTAAGCATGAAGGATTCGCTTTTCCAAATAATGAAGGTATTCGCACTTCCAAAGATCTAAACGTACGGTAAGCTTTCAAAACTTAAGCTTTCTGAGATGATTAACAAAAGCTTTCAAAACTTTAACTTTCGTAAGCTTTCGTACGTACGCTTTGCTCGAATTTAACTATGGAAAGCTTAATAAAATATAGGAATTGGCTATGGCGAATTCAAAGAAAAAAATCCGTGAATTAGAGAGGAAGCTACCGAACTGATTGAGTGTCAGTTGTGTTGTTTGCTTCCAGCTCCATCAACTTCGCAGCTCCGGTGGAGTTCAGCCTTCTTGCCTCAAGAATCTTCGTGCGAGCTGTGGTGAGTAAAACTCTCAGACTCTGAGACTCCTCTCCAATCCGCTTTGGAATGAATAGAAAGTGAATGAGGGAAAGGAATCAATTGAAATGAGAGAAGAGTTCTTGATTTGAAACTACTAAATAATTCAAATTTTGAAATATAGGTCTTCCCGCCATTGTGCCCTTTTGAATTTTGGATATATAGAGTGGCACTTATGCCATTCTCTCCAATATTAAATTTAAATTCAAATTCATATTGATAATTTTAATTTCAATTTGTATTTCAAATTGAAATTATTCTTTTGAAATTGTATTTCAAAACCTAAATTCTAGTTTTTAAATTTTGATTTCAAGTTAAACTTCAATCTCAATTTTGATTTTCATGATTGAATGGCAAATTTAGAGATTGAATTTCTAATTTTAAACAGAGAATGGCACAAGAGCCATTCTCCAAGACCTCATAAGAAGTCCGTGAGAGTGGCACCAGTGCTCTTCCCACCATTGTTCCCTTTTGAATTTGGATATATAGAGTGGCACATATGCCATTCTCTCCAATATTAAATTTAAGTTCAAATTCAAATTATTCTGTTTGAAATTGTATTTCAAAACCGAAATTTATATTAGGACATTGCAATGGGAGAATGGCACTGGAGAATAGGAAAATGGAGAATGGCACTAGTGCCATTCTCCCAATGGAATGTCCTAAGTTTTTAGCTTTGTAATAGGAAAATGGAGACTGGCAATAGTGCCATTCTCCAATTGGAAAATGGAGAATGGCACTAGTGTCATTCTCCCATTGGAAAATGGAGAATGGCACCAGTGCCATTCTCCCAATGGAATGTCCTAATTCAAAATTTTGGCTTCACAAAGGTAGAAGGCACCAATGCCATTCTCCCATTGGAATTAGTGGAGTATCAATCTATAGGTTTAGTGCCATTCTCCATTGTAATAGGAAAATGGAGAATGGCACTAGGAATAGGAAAATGGAGAATGGCACTAGTGCCATTCTCCCATTGGAAAATGGAGAATGGCACTAGTGCCATTCTCCCAATGGAATGTCCTAATTCCAAATTTTGGATTCACAATGGAATGTCCTAATTCAAAGTTTGTACAAGTGCCATTCTCCCATTGGAAAATGGAGAATGGCACTAGTGCCATTCTCCCAATGGAATGTCCTAATTCAAAATTTTGGATTCACAATGGAATGTCCTAATTCAAAATTGGTACTAGTGCCATTCTCCCATGGAAAATGGAGAATGGCACTAGTGCCATTCTCCCAATGGAATGTCCTAATTCAAAATTTTGGATTCACAATGGAATACCCCTCCTAGAATAGTGGTGCCAATCTCTTATTAGGCCCTAAGAAATGTCATTGAGAAGCCTAAACTCACATGCACAAGGAATCCTAAACTCACATGTGCATTGGCACTACCACTAATGGAGAATGGCAGTGATGCCAATCTCATGCTGGCAACTACATAATGACAATGAGATCATCAAACTCACACTACAGCCAATAAATAATCCTACTAGAGCCAATAAATATAGTGGAATGTCAACCTACAGGTTTAGTTTGTCTAGATTACCACTAGTGGAGAATGGCAGTGATGCCAATCTCATGCTAGCAAATGCATAATGACACTGAGACCATCAAACTCACATGTGCAGAGATGATATGGAATTGTGCCAATCTCTGTGGAGAATGCCACCAGTAGAGAATGGTAGTGGTGCCAATCTCATACCATGACCTGAAAACATGCACAAGGAATCCTAAACTCACATGTGCATTGGCACTTTTGCCATTATCCTATTGCCATTCTCCGCTAGTGGTAATGTGCATTCTTCTATGTAATGATCACTCACTCCGCTGTGCAGAGATGATATGGAATTGTGCCAATCTCTGTGGAGAATGCCACCAGTGGAGAATGGCAGTGGTGCCAATCTCATACCATGACCTGCAAACATGCATAAGGAATCCTATACTCACATGTGCATTGGCACTTTTGCCATTATCCTACTGCCATTCTCCGCTAGTGGTAATGTGCATCCTTCTGTGTAGTGATCACTCTCTCCGCTGTGTAGAGATCATATGGATTTGTGCCAATCTCTGTGGAGAATGCCACCAGTGGAGAATGGCAGTGGTGCCAATCTCATACCATGACCTAAAAACATGCACAAGGAATCTTAAACTCACATGTGCAATGGCACTTTTGCCATTACCCTACTGCCATTCTCCGCTAGTGGTAATGTGCATCCTTCAATGTAGTGGAATGTCAATCTATAGGTTCAGTTTGTCTAGATTACCACTAGCGGAGACTGGCAGTGATGCCAATCTCATGCTTGCAACTACACTATGACACCACTCTCCTATGATCACTGGAATACCCCTCCTAGAATAGTAGGGTAAACATTTGTACAAGTGGAGAATGGGAGTGGTGCCAGTCTCTTATTAGGCCCCAAGAAATGGCATTGAGGTGTCAATCTATGTGGAGAATGCCACCAGTGGAGAATGGCAGTGGTGCCAATCTCACATGTGCATTGGCACTTTTGCCATTATCCTACTGCCATTCTCCGCTCATTCTTCTATGTGGTGGTATGTCAATCTATAGGTTTAGTTTGTCTAGACAACCACTAGTGGAAAATGGCAGTGATGCCAAACTCATGGTGGCACCTACATAATGACACTAAGATCATCAAACTCACATGTGGGTTGGAATCGGACAGACACCACTCTCCTATGATGATTGGAATACCCCTCCTAGAATAGTAGGGTAAACATTTATGCAAGTGGAGAATGGTAGTGGTGCCAATCTCTTATTCGGTCCTAAGAAATGGCATTGAGAAGCCTAAAATCACATGTGCATCCTTCTATGTAGTCATCACTGTCTCCGCTGTGTAGAGATCATATGGAATTGTGTCAATCTCTTTGGAGAATGCCACCAGTTGAGAATGGCAGTGGTGCCAATCTCATACCATGACCTAAAAACATGCACAAGGAATCCTAAACTCACATCTGCATTGGCACTTTTGCCATTATCCTACTGCAGCCAATAAAATTAGTGGAATGTCAATCTATAGGTTCAGTCTGTCTAGACTACAACTAGTGGAGAATGGCAGTGGTGCCAATCTCATGCTTGCAACTACATGATGACACTGAGATCATCAAACTCACATGTGGAATGGAATAGGACACCACTCTCCTATGATCACTGGAATACCCCCCCTAGAATAGTAGGGTAAACATTTGTACAAGTGGAGAATAGCAGTGGTGCCAATCTCTTATTAGACCCTAAGAAATGGCATTGAGAAGCCTAAACTCACATGTGCAGAGATCATATGGAATTGTGCCAATCTCTGTGGGGAATGCCACCAGTGGAGAATGGCAGTGGTGCCAATCTCATACCATGACCTGAAAACATGCACAAGGAATCCTGAACTCACATGTGCATTCTTCTATGGAGTGATGACTGTCTCCGCTGTTTAGAGATCAAATGGAATTGTGTCAATCTCTGAGATCATCATCACTCACATGTGGAATGGAATAGGACACCACTCTCCTATGATCACTGGAATGCCCCTCCTAGAATAGTAGGGTAGACATTTGTACAAGTGGAGAATGGCAGTGGTGCCAATCTCTTGTTAGGCCCAAATGGCATCGAGAAGCCTAAACTCACATGTGCATTCTTCTATGTGGTGGTCACTGTCTCCGCTATGTAGAGATCATATGGAATTGTGTTAATCTCTATGGAGAATGCCAACAGTGGAGAATGGTACTGGTTCCAATCTCATACCATGACCTGCAAACATGCACAAGGAATCCTAAACTCACATGTGCATTCTTCTATGTAGAGATCACTGTCTCCGCTGTGTAGAGATCATATGGAATTGTGTCAATCTCTGAGTTCATCAAACTCACATGTGGATTGGATTCGGACACCACTCTCCTATGATCATTGGAATACCCCTCCTAGTATAGTAGGGTAAACATTTGTACAAGTGAAGAATGGCAGTGGTGCCAATCTCTTATTAGGCCCTAAGAAATGTCATTGAGAAGCCTAAACTCACATGTGCAGAGATCATATGGAATTGTGCCAATCTCTGTGGAGAATGCCACCAGTGGAGAATGGCAGTGGTGCCAATCTCATACCATGACCTAAAAACATGCACAAGGAATCCTAAACTCACATGTGCATTGGCACTTTTGCCATTATCCTACTGCCATTCTCCCCTAGTGGTAATGTTCATCCTTCTATTTAGTGATCACTCTCTCCACTGTGCAGAGATCATATGGATTTGTGGCAATTTCTGTGGAGAATGCCACTAGTGGAGAATGGCAGTGGTGCCAATCTCATACCATGACCTGAAAACATGCACAAGGAATCCTAAACTCACATGTGCATTGGCACTTTTGCCATTATCCTACTGCCATTCTCCGCTAGTGGTAATGTGCATCCTTCAATGTAGTGGAATGTCAATCTATATGTTCAGTTTGTCTAGATTACCACTAGCGGAGAATGGCAGTGATGCCAATCTCATGCTTGCAACTACACTATGACACTGAGATCATCAAACTCACATGTGGAATGGAATAGGACACCATTCTCCTATGATCACTGGAATACCCCTCCTAGAATAGTAGGGTAAACATTTGTACAAGTGGAGAATGGCAGTGGTGCCAGTCTCTTATTAGGACCTAAGAAATGGCATTGAGAAGCCTAAATTCACATGTGCAGAGATCACATGGAATTGTGTCAATCTATGTGGATAATGCCACCAGTGGAGAATGGCAGTGGTGCCAATCTCACATGTGCATTGGCACTTTTGCCATTATCCTACTACCATTCTCTGCTAGTGGTAACGTGCATTCTTCTATGTGGTTGAATGTCAGTCCATAGGTTAGGTTTGTCTAGAAAACCACTAGTGGAAAATGGCAGTGATGCCAAACTCATGGTGGCACCTACATAATGACACTGAGATCATCAAACTCACATGTGGGTTGGAATCAGACACCACTCTCCTATGATGATTGGAATACCCCTCCTAGAATAGTAGGGTAAACATTTGTGCAAGTGGAGAATGGCAGTGGTGCCAATCTCTTATTAGGGCCTAAGGAATGGCATTGAGAAGCCTAAAATCACATGTGCATCCTTCTATGTAGTCATCACTGTCTCCGCTATGTAGAGATCATATGGAATTATGTCAATCTCTTTGGAGAATGCCACATGTTGAGAATGACAATGGTGCCAATCTCATACGATGACCTGAAAACATGCACAAGGAATACTAAACTCACATCTGCATTGGCACTTTTGCCATTATCCTACTGTAGCCAATAAAATTAGTGGAATGTCAATCTATAGGTTCAGTCTGTCTAGACTAGTCTGTCTAGACTACTACTAGTAGAGAATGGCAGTGGTGCCAATCTCATGCTTGCAACTACATGATGACACTGAGATCATCAAACTCACATGTGGAATGGAATAGGACACCACTCTCCTATGATCATTGGAATACCCCTCCTAGAATAGTAGGCTAAACATTTGTACAATTGGAGAATGGCAGTGGTGCCAGTCTCTTATTAGGCCTGAAGAAATGGCATTGAGAAGCCTAAACTCACATGTGCAGAGATCATATGGAATTGTGCCAATCTCTATGGGGAATGCCACCAGTGGAGAATGGCAGTGGTGCCAATCTCATACCATGACCTGCAAACATGCATAAGGAATCCTATACTCACATGTGCATTCTTCTATGGAGTGATCACTGTCTCTGCTGTGTAGAGATCATATGGAATTGTGTCAATCTCTGAGTTCATCAAACTCACATGTGGAATGGAATAGGACACCACTCTCCTATGATCACTGGAATACCCCTCCTGGAATAGTAGGGCAGACATTTGTACAAGTGAAGAATGGCAGTGGTGCCAATCTCTTACTAGGCCCTAAGAAATGGCATTGAGAAGCCTAAACTCAGATGTGCATTCTTCTATGTAGTGATTTTTGTCTCCGCTGTGCAGAGATCATATGGAATTGTGTCAATCTCTGTGGAGAATGCCACCAGTGGAGAATGGCAGTGTTGCCAATCTCATACCATGACCTGAAAACATGCACAAGGAATCCTAAACTCACATGTGCATTCTTCTATGTAGTGATCACTGTCTCCGCTGTGTAGCGACCATATGGAATTGTGTCAATCTCTGAGATCATCAGAGTCACATGTGGATTCTTCTACAAGTGGAGTCTGTCTAGACTACTACTAGCGGAGAATGGCAGTGGTGCCAATCTCACATGTGCATTCTTCTATGTAGTGATCACTATCTCCGTTGTGTAGAGTTCATATGGAATTTCAATCTATAGGTCTAGTTTGGCTAGATATTCACTAGCGGAGAATGGCAATGATGCCAAACTCATGCTGGCCTTAAGAAATGACATTGAGAAGCCTAATCTCACATGTGCATTCTTCTATGTAGTGATCACTGTCTCCGCTCACATGTGGATCGGAATCAGACACCATGATCATTGGAATACCCCTCCTAGAATAGTAGGGTAAACATTTGTACAAGTGGAGAATGGCAGTGGTGCCAATCTCTTATTAGGCCTTAAGAAATGGCATTGAGAGGCCTGTGTCAATCTCTATGGAGAATGCCACCAGTGGAGAATGGCAGTGGTGACAATCTCATACCATGACCTCAAAACATGCACAAGGAATGCTAAACTCACATGTGCATTCTCTTATGTAGTGATCACTGTCTCTGCTGTGGAGAATGCCACCAGTGCAGAATGGCAGTGGTGCCAATCTCATACCATGACCTGCAAACATGCACAAGGAATCCTATACTCACATGTGCATTCTTCTATGGAGTGATCACTGTCTCCGCTGTGTAGAGATCATATGGAATTGTGTCAATGTCTGAGTTCATCAAACTCACATGTGGAATAAAATAGGACACCACTCTCCTATGATCACTGGAATGCCCCTCCTAGAATAGTAGGGTAGACATTTGTACTAGTGGAGAATGGCAGTGGTGCCAATCTCTTGTTAGGCCCTAAGAAATGGCATTGAGAAGCCTAAACTCACATGTGCATTCTTCTATGTAGTGATCACTGACTCCGCTGTGCAGAGATCATATGGAATTGTGTCAATGTCTGTGCAGAATGCCACCAGTGGAGAATGGCAGTGGTGCCAATCTCATACCATGACCTGCAAACATGCACAAGGAATCCTATACTCACATGTGCATTCTTCTATGGAGTGATCACTGTCTCCGCTGTGTAGAGATCATATGGAATTGTGTCAATCTCTGAGTTCATCAAACTCACATGTGGAATGGAATAGGACACCACTCTCGTATGATCACTGGAATACCCCTCCTAGAATAGTAGGGTAGTCATTTGTACAAGTGAAGAATGGCAGTGGTGCCAATCTGTTACTAGGCCCTAAGAAATGGCATTGAGAAGCCTAAACTCAGATGTGCATTCTTCTATGTAGTGATTTTTGTCTCCGCTTTGCAGAGATCATATGGAATTGTGTCAATTTGTGTGGAGAATGCCACTAGTGGAGAATGCCTGTGTTGCCGATCTCATACCATGACCTGAAAACATGCACAAGGAATCCTAAACTCACATACATGTGCATTCTTCTATGTAGTGATCACTGTCTCCGCTATGTAGAGACCATATGGAATTGTGTCAATCTCTGAGATCATCAGAGTCACATGTGGATTCTTCTACTACAAGTGGAGTCTGTCTAGACTACTACTAGCGGAGAATGGAAGTGGTGCCAATCTCACATGTGCATTCTTTTATGTAGTGATCACTGTCTTTGCATGTGTAGATTATATATGGAATTTCAATCTATAGGTTTAGTTTGGCTAGATATTCACTAGCGGAGAATGGCAGTGATGCCAAACTCATGCTAGCCCTAAGAAATGGCATTGAGAAGCCTAAACTCACATGTGCATTCTTCTATGTAGTGATCACTGTCTCCGCTCACATGTGGATCGGAATCAGACAGCACTCTCCTATGATCATTGGAATACCCCTCCTACAATAGTAGGGTAAACATCTGTACAAGTGGAGAATGGCAGTGGTGCCAATCTCTTATTAGGCCTTAGGAAATGGCATTGAGATCCCTGTGTCAATCTCTGTGGAGAATGCCACCAGTGGAGAATGGCAGTGGTGCCAATCTCATACCATGACCTGAAAACATGCACAAGGAATGCTAAACTCACATGTGCATTCTTCTATGTAGTGATCACTGTCTCCGCTGTGGAGAATGCCACCAGTGGAGAATGGCAGTGGTGCCAATCTCATACCATGACCTGCAAACATGCACAAGGAATCCTATACTCACATGTGCATTCTTCTATTGAGTGATCACTGTCTCCGCTGTGTAGAGATCATATGGAATTGTGTCCATCTCTGAGTTCATCAAACTCACATGTGGAATGGAATAGGACACCACTCTCCTATGATCACTGGAATGCCCCTCCTAGAATAGTAGGGTAGACATTTGTACAAGTGAAGAATGGCAGTGGTGCCAATCTCTTACTAGGCCCTAAGAAATGGCATTGAGAAGCCTAAACTCAGATGTGCATTCTTCTATGTAGTGATTTTTGTTTCCGCTGTGCAGAGATCATATGGAATTGTGTCAATCTCTATGGAGAATGCCACTAGTGGAGAATGGCAGTGTTGCCAATCTCATACCATGACCTGAAAACATGCACAAGGAATCCTAAACTCACATGTGTATTCTTCTATGTAGTGATCACTGTCTCCGCTGTGTAAAGACCATATGGAATTGTGTCAATCTCTGAGATCATCAGAGTCACATAGGGATTCTTCTACAAGTGGAGTCTGTCTAGACTTCTACTAGCGGAGAATGGCAGTGGTGCCAATCTCATACCATGACCTGAAAACATGCACAAATGCTAAACTCACATGTGCATTCTTCTATGTAGTGATCACTGTCTCCGCTGTGGAGAATGCCTGTGTTGCCAATCTCATACCATGACCTGAAAACATGCAAAAGGAATCCTAAACTCACATGTGCATTCTTCTATGTAGTGACTCGGGGGGGTCACTCATCATATGTAACCCTATCACGTGAGTTCAACAGAAGAATTTTTTTAATTTCCAAAATTTACAGAAATAAATATACATAAGGGACTATTTAAAATAGTTTTGAAAAAAATTTACAGATTTGTATAGAAAAGGGGTACATTTTATTAATGAAAAATTTACAGATAAGGGATTTTAGAAATAGGCCTTGAACGCACGTGATATAGAGGGTTTATACATAGTGACCCCCCCGAGTGTAGTGATCACTATCTCCGCTGTGTAGAGACCATACGGAATTGTGTCAATCTCTGAGATCATCAAAGCCACATGTGGATTGTTCTACAAGTGGAGTGTGTCTAGACTACTACTAGCAGAGAATGGCAGTGGTGCCAATCTCACATGTGCATTCTTCTATGTAGTGATCACTGTCTCCGCTCGGTAGAGTTCATATGGAATTTCAATCTATAGGTTTAGTTTGGCTAGATATTCACTAGCGGAGAATGGCAGTGATGCCAAACTCATGCTGGCCCTAGGAAATGGAATTGAGAAGCCTAAACTCACATGTGCATTCTTCTATGTAGTGATCACTGTCTCCGCTCACATGTGGATCGGAGTCAGACACCACTCTCCTATGATCCTTGGAATACCCCTCCTAGAATAGTAGGGTAAACATCTGTACAAGTGGAGAATGGCTGTGGTGCCAATATCTTATTAGGCCTTAAGAAATGGCATTGAGAAGCCTGTGTCAATCTCTATGGAGAATGCCACCAGTGGAGAATGGCAGTGGTGCCAATCTCATACCATGACCTGAAAACATGCACAAGGAATGCTAAACTCACATGTGCATTCTTCTATGTAGTGATCACTGTCTCCGCTGTGGAGAATGCCACCAGTGGAGAATGGCAGTGGTGCCAATCTCATACCATGACCTGCAAACATGCACAAGGAATCCTATACTCACATGTGCATTCTTCTATGGAGTGATCACTGTCTCCGCTGTGTAGAGATCATATGGAATTGTGTCCATCTCTGAGTTCATCAAACTCACATGTGGAATGGAATAGGACACCACTCTCCTATGATCACTGGAATGCCCCTCCTAGAATAGTAGGGTAGACATTTGTACAAGTGAAGAATGGCAGTGGTGCCAATCTCTTACTAGGCCCTAAGAAATGGCATTGAGAAGCCTAAACTCAGATGTGCATTCTTCTATGTAGTGATTTTTGTCTCTGCTGTCTAGAGATCATATGGAATTGTGTCAATCTCTGTGGAGAATGCCACTAGTGGAGAATGGCAGTGTTGCCAATCTCATACCATGACCTGAAAACATGCACAAGGAATCCTAAACTCACATGTGCATTCTTCTGTGTAGTGATCACTGTCTCCGCTGTGTAGAGACCATATGGAATTGTGCCAATCTCTGAGATCATCAGAGTCACATGTGGATTCTTCTACAAGTGGAGTCTGTCTAGACTACTACTAGCGGAGAATGGCAGTGGTGCCAATCTCACATGTGCATTCTTCTATGTAGTGATCACTGTCTCCGCTATGTAGAGTTCATATGGAATTCCAATCTATAGGTTTAGTTTGGCTAGATATTCACTAGCGGAGAATGGCAGTGATGCCAAACTCATGCTGGCCCTAAGAAATGGCATTGAGAATCCTAAACTCACATGTGCATTCTTCTATGTAGTGATCACTGTCTCCGCTCACATGTGGATCGGAATCAGACACCATGATCATTGGAATACCCCTCCTAGAATAGTAGGGTAAACATCTGTACAAGTGGAGAATGGCAGTGGTGCCAATCTCTTATTAGGCCTTAAGAAATGGCATTGAGAAGCCTGTGTCAATCTCTGTGGAGAATGGCAGTGGTGCCAATCTCATACCATGACCTGAAAACATGCACAAGGAATGCTAAACTCACATATGCATTCTTCTATGTAGTGATCACTGTCTCCGCTTTGGAGAATGCGACCAGTGGAGAATGGCTGTGGTGCCAATCTCATACCATGACCTGCAAACATGCACAAGGAATCCTATACTCACATGTGCATTCTTCTATGGAGTGATCACTGTCTCCGCTGTGTAGAGATCATATGGAATTGTGTCAATCTCTGAGTTCATCAAACTCACATGTGGAATGGAATAGGACACCACTCTCCTATGATCACTGGAATGCCCCTCCTAGAATAGTAGGGTAGACATTTGTACAAGTGGAGAATGGCAGTGGTGCCAATCTCTTGTTAGGCCCTAAGAAATGGCATTCAGAAGCCTAAACTCACATGTGCATTCTTCTATGTAGTGATCACTGTCTCCGCTGTGCAGAGATCATATGGAATTGTGTCAATGTCCGTGGATAATGCCACCAGTGGAGAATGGCAGTGGTGCCAATCTCATACCATGACCTGCAAACATGCACAAGGAATCCTATACTCTCATGTGCATTCTTCTATGGAGTGATCAATGTCTCCGCTGTGTAGAGATCATATGGAATTGTGTCAATCTCTGAGTTCATCAAACTCACATGTGGAATGGAATAGGACACCACTCTCCTATGATCACTCGAATACCCCTCCTTGAATAGTAGGGTAGACATTTGTACAAGTGAAGAATGGCAGTGGTGCCAATCTCTTACTAGGCCCTAAGAAATGGCATTAAGAAGCCTAAACTCAGATGTGCATTCTTCTATGTAGTGATTTATGTCTCCGATGTGCAGAGATCATATGGAATTGTGTCAATGTCCGTGGAGAATGCCACCAGTGGAGAATGGCAGTGGTGCCAATCTCATACCATGACCTGCAAACATGCACAAGGAATCCTATACTCTCATGTGCATTCTTCTATGGAGTGATCACTGTCTCCGCTATGTAGAGATCATATGGAATTGTGTCAATCTCTGAGTTCATTAAACTCACATGTGGAATGGAATATGACACCACTCTCCTATGATCACTGGAATACCCCTCCTAGAATAGTAGGGTAGACATTTGTACAAGTGAAGAATGGCAGTGGTGCCAATCTCTTACTAGGCCCTAAGAAATGGCATTGAGAAGCCTAAACTCACATGTGCATTCTTCTATGTAGTGATCACTATCTCCGCTGTGCAGAGATCATATGGAATTGTGTCAATGTCCATGGAGAATGCCACCAGTGGAGAATGGCAGTGGTGCCAATCTCATACCATGACCTGCAAACATGCACAAGGAATCCTATACTCTCATGTGCATTCTTCTATGGAGTGATCACTGTCTCCACTGTGTAGAGATCATATGGAATTGTGTCAATCTCTGAGTTCATCAAACTCACATGTGGAATGGAATATGACAGCACTCTCCTATGATCATTGGAATACCCCTCCTAGAATAGTAGGGTAGACATTTGTACAAGTGAAGAATGGCAGTGGTGCCAATCTCTTACTAGGCCCTAAGAAATGGCATTGAGAAGCCTAAACTCAGATGTGCATTCTTCTATGTAGTGATTTTTGTCTCCACTGTCATATGGAATTGTGTCAATCTCTATGGAGAATGCCACCAGTGGAGAATGGCAGTGTTGCCAATCTCATACCATGACCTGAAAATATGCACAAGGAATCCTAAACTCACATGTGTATTCTTCTATGCAGTGATCACTGTCTCGGCTATGTAGAGACCATATGGAATTGTGTCAATCTCTGAGATCATCAGAGTCACATATGGATTCTTCTACAAGTGGAGTCTGTCTAGACTTCTACTAGCGGAGAATGGCAGTGGTGCCAATCTCACATGTGCATTCTTCTATGTAGTGATCACTATCTCCGCTATGTAGAGTTCATATGGAATTTCAATCTATAGGTCTAGTTTGGCTAGATATTCACTAGCAGAGAATGGCAGTGATGCCAAACTCATGCTGGCCCTAAGAAATGGCATTGAGAATCCTAAACTCACATGTGCATTCTTCTATGTAGTGATCACTGTCTCCGCTCACATGTGGATCGGAATCAGATACCACTCTCCTATGATCATTGGAATACCCCTCCTAGAATAGTAGGGTAAACATCTGTACAAGTGGAGGATGGCAGTGGTGCCAATCTCTTATTAGGCCTTAAGAAATGGCATTGAGAAGCCTGTGTCAATCTCTGTGGAGAATGCCACCACTGGAGAATGGCAGTGGTGCCAATCTCATACCCTCACCTGAAAACATGCACAAGGAATGCTAAACTCACATGTGCATTCTTCTATGTAGTGATCACTGTCTCCGCTGTGTAGAGATCATATGGAATTGTGTCAATCTATGTGGAGATTGATATTGTGTATATTTGCTTGCTGTGTTGGTATAGTTTTTCATAATGCATATATAAGTTGCTTCGCCTTGCTTATTTTGTTAATAGAAGTTGCATTGTGGTTGTAATATTTCCTACTACAGTTATGATTTTCTATTATACATTTCATTGTGTCCTTGGTTCTTTTGTTAACAGAACATTGCAAGAATGGCTAGCAAGGGAAAGCGAAAGGTTCGAGAGGTGTCAGTTTATGATGGAGTTAGTTCTGGAAGAGGATGGTTTTTGGATATATACAATAACGAACTCCAAAAACTTCATAAAGTGCATTGTTTTGTGAACATCCAAGGAAAAACTTTTGAAGATGTTGGACAAGTTCAAGAGATGGAGGATACCGAGAAAGACAACGTTCCTTGTCTCCAAATTCATACATTGGGAGGCAATGTGTATCAATTGGATCCTGCTTGTTTTGATCATGCGAGGATGAATGCTACTGGGGAGGACACGATGATATCTAGGGGTTGGATTAATGAGCCAGAAAATTATACCAACCAACAGATATTAGAAAGCTTCGATTTGGTAACAAAAGTTATAAAGCAAGATTTAAAAAAGAGTAGAAAAGTTTCGAAAAGAACCAAGAAAAGTGATGTTGTTGGATCAAGCTCTCAAGTGTCTCAGAACACATTGAAAGAGAAGGCTAGAGAGACCGGTGAGGAGGAAACAACAGGTGAGAAGGAAATAAGGTCAGACGGAAAAACAAGCATTGGGGATAGACTGGATGCTAAAGACAAAGAGACAACTTTAGGAGGAACACAGGGAGGTACGGGAATAGTCACTAATGGAATTGGAAGTGGAGATGATGCAACGGGGAGTGGTGAGACACATATAACAGGACATGGTGAGAAATCATCTGAAGCAACTATCATCCTGTATAAGAAAATCCAGCCAGATGTTGACTTTAAGGCACTACAAAAGAAATTGGAAAGGAAGGACACAAGTATGACAGGCTTGATGGAGTACATAGAGTACTTCCCATTTGGTTTGGAGTTTGAGGTGTTGATCCCAGTGATGAATTGCTTTAGAGCACCAAAGCCAATATGTGTACAGGACGTTGACCCTCAGCTATGTCAGTGACTTGGTCAAGAGTTTTGTAATGAATGCACGACCTCCTGCAACATGTGCATATCTTATGCCTTACCACATAGGCACAAATACTCCGATGTGCAAGGAAGAGATAAAGGTGGAAAATTTAAAGGAGTATAATTATTGGATTATCGCAGGGCAGCATTCAATTTATGCTGCAAGGATATTTATAACTAAAGCACATGGAGAAGCCTTCAATCAACGAAAAGGTTTCTATACATGGAGGAAGGCGAGAATTGTTGTCAATGCACCAGTTGAAGCAAGTTGTAAGATATCATCAATGGCCAACATGGAGGCACAGACCGTTTTGAAAAATCAACCATATATCGATATCTTACAACACCTAAGGGAACAGTGGATTGCATTCGGACGACCAAAGAAACCAGCCCAAGGCCTTGTCAAAGGGCATAAAGATCGACAAAGTTGGGATGTGAGTAATAAACTTTGTTTTGTATGCATTTTTTATTTCAAGAATGTTTATGGCTTTGTAAAAGAAATGATAGTAGTGTCAATTCCCTGATGTGAGAATGGCACTAGTGCCATTCTTCTAGTTACCAAGTCATGCTTTTGATATGGTAATGGGAGAATCGCACTAGTGTCATTATTATCTCTATTACATGATTTGGATTAGAAGAATGTCTAAGATGATTTTGATTTTTTTATACAGAATTTTGTAGGAGTTGCAAGCGTATCGATGGGCGCAAACTTTGCTACCAAGGACACACACATGGTCACATACGATGATGACATCTACGAACAATGGATTAGGATTTTGACATTGGTGAAGGAGGGTGATATTGAGGGTCGAAATCCCACAATAACATATATGAGGTGTCTGCTAGGATTGGAAGACGAAGATGTACGTGCACTTCAAGCAGAGATTGTGTCTAAAGAAATAGTCTTGGTCAAGTCAAGCAAAGACAAGGACTCCATTGAAATGTCTCAATGGGCAATGGAGATTAAGCATGATAGAGCCCTGAAAGAAGCGCTCATCAAGGAGTTCAACTCACGTCACCCTTTGCCCCAACATCAAACATGGGATGCCCTTGCAACTTACTTCAAAATTGATTCAATTGTTTATCAGAGCTTCAAGGGTTCATGTGAGTCATGGGTCAAAGAGAAGCTGCAAGTTGGCAAGTCCACACCTGATTTCCCAAAAGCCGCGTCAATCTATGTTGATTGGGTGATTAGTTCAATAGAGGGTAACAAGTCTACATCGCAATCTTGTTTTCCTCGGACAATTATTCAAGTGAACATGGAGATGGAGGGGGAGAGCTTTCTAACATGTCACTCCAAGGGACAACTTCCAATCAGCTTGTGTGTGCTTGACACCTCAGAGGGATCTGCCAAAGGCATGTGTTGGGATAAGGCTGCCTTCAAGAAGTTGCTCTGTGGCTTGATGGAGACCGTTGCCACTCTGTCACAGTATGTATTGCTATCATTTATGACAATGACAGAGATGGTAAATCTCAAGGAAGCAATGATAGAGGCTCGATTTTGGCATAGAAGGTTTGTGGGTGTTATCCATGAATCGAATAATGCACAAAAGGGTTTGTCTGAGACCTTCTGTTTTTTGTCATTTGTCAGCTCACATGATGGGTTTGATGGATTTGAGCACATGTTAGAAATCACAAGGCCATACACAATAATTGAGGACAATATTCTTTATTCTGATGAGGGCGATGAGTATGGAAAAGAGGCGGTTAAGAAGCATGGCATCATCAAGGAGTGCATCAGGTGCTATTGTAGAAGGGAACATGAAGTTGTTGTTGACGTCTTTACTAATGGATGTGTGGCATTACAAGCATTGTCAAGCAAAAGAAAAGTGATCTCGCTGGTGAAGACATCCCAACAGGTGACAGAGGTCGAGGCTATGTGTGCGGCACATGCATCAAATAATCCCCATATTAAGATTTGGTCTAGCATTGAGAGGCCTCTTGAGACACATAGAGCTGATTCACCTATCGATGAAGGAATTAAAGAGGGTGAGCATCACATTGAAGACTTGCGACCTTTAACTGAAGCAGATCTTGAAGCTATCCCAAAGATTACATTGGAAGATTTGGAGCAAAGTCTTTAGCTACTCATTTATGCCTTGTGTATTCAATTTCAAAATAATATGACTTTATGGATTTTCTTGATTGCACATACTCTCATCATATTAAAGATATTAAACATTAGGTATGATAAAATTGTGTGGGAATGGTACTAGTGTCATTCTCCCTATGTCGGGTTATATGTAAGAGGTACTATTAACATTTTATGCGACCTCATATGGAGAATGGCACTAGTGCCATTCTCTCTTTGTGGTTATGTAGAAATGGTAATACTGTTATGTTCCTTTCTTGAATCTATGTTAGTTGAAAGCATTACAGAGATTAAAAATTGTATAATATTAACTATGCTACCAAAGTTTTGATTTGGGTGCTTTCTACAAATCTATTGGTCCAAAGTAATACAGTATCTATGCTTTCAGATCATGCATTGTACATTTCTTTTGGGACATGGGGGAGGCACTAGTAGTATTCTCTCCTCCCAATGAGGGTATAGAGAAAGGCACTAGTGGCATTCTCCATAACCTTATATGTAAAATGGCACTAGCACCACCCCAAGAGAAGAATGGCAGTATTGCCTCTTGGCGAGCATAGGGCAACATATGTGGGTGTGGCACTGCATCCTATATCAAATTAAAATGGGATCATAACTAAAACATATGAACACCCATAGGTATCTCAATCAACCTTGACGTACAAATCCTTACCCTATTTATGGTCGCATCCCATTCTCCATACTTTGAGATGTGATTGAGTGTAATCCTGCGTGCATGATACATGTTTCCTCGACATCGATCACACATACATTTGATTTTTTGCTTCAACCACATTTCACGATGGCGCATACGGAGGGATTCATCCTCACTAGAGCTACTTGTTGAAGATGAAGACATCCTACAAACAAACAACCCAAAAAAATTTGCTCTTCTTCAAATGTTTAATTTTAAACTTTGTGGTGCATCTAACGGCGCATCTAAAAGCACGTCTGTTTGTTCTGTGGTGCGCATCTAAAACCACGTCTGTTTGTTCTGTGCTCCACATCTAAAAGCACGTCTAAAACTGCATCTACTCTGTGTATTTAGACGTGCCTATAGACACGCTATTAGACATGCCTATAGACGCGGCTTTTAAACCTGCTTTTAGCACACTCGCTTCGCTTTTCTTCACATTACTTATACTTCGTGTGGCTTGCTTGCTTCCTTATTAGAACATCCACAGTTTCGATGCTTAAGAGGAAGGCACCCATACTTACTTCCAAGCTTACACTTAAGAGGAAGGCATCCACACTTACTTCCAAGCTTAAAGGAGAGGAGGGCGAACAAGGAGGACAAGCAACTTTGAAAAAGGAGAAGAACCTTCCATACCTCTATCCAAGGTAAGTCTTTTTGTAGTTGATCTTTTTTGGAAGTTTCCTCTCTTTGGATTTGTACTTTCTCGTATCCAAAAAATGCATGATCTGGGTATCAGTGTCACGTTTGTGTGTCGGGTGCAATGTCCTTTTCTACTTTTTAGAAAAGTTCGTCTTTCGGAGTGCGTCTATAGGCGTGTCTCAGAGCGCATCTAAAACTGCATCTATAGGCATGTCTAAATGTGCGTCTAGCCTATTTGCAGACACAGATAGCTACATCTATAGACACGCTGTTATACACGAAAATAGATGTGCTAATCAGATGCGTCTATAGACGTGCTCCGACAATAATCCTCCCTTCCCTTCCCCTTTCTTCTCAGCTCATTTTTTTTCTTTTTTCCCATTCATCATGTGGCCAGGAAGCGCTTCTAGCTCACCTGATCCCTGGGAGTCTATTTTTAGGGACTTATATAACCTTTTAGGGCACCCTCCTAGTCCTGCGGAGTTATACGGGTATATGACAGGTACTCTAAACACCCCCCAGGAGTCGGCACTACAGACTCCAAACCACCCCACACCAACTGAGATCATCCCAACGGAGTCAGCATAGCCTAGCCAGCTACACAGCCGAGGCCCATCTCCCATGACGTCTTATGCCCCTTTCCCCATGCCGTCTTATGCCCCTTTTGCCATGCCATCTTATGCCCCTTCCCCCATGCCGTCAGGAGGTCCTTCTATCTCGCAGAGCCGTCGATGTACTCCTGTGCAGTCGAGACTTGGTTCTCCAGCTACGAGTGGTCAGCATAGTCCCATGCAGTCTCCAGCTATGAATGGCCAGTGTACAAGCTCGACACGACATGGTAGCAGGTGTAGTAGCAGGGAGAGCAGTGGGGGATGCATGGCACAGTGCTTTGGGAGGGGTGGCGGTGGGGATGATGATGATTCAGATGATTTAGACGTGTCTCTGGGTGATGGTACAATATTCTATGACATCACTCAGACAGGAGGCATCTTGATGGATGCACGGGGGAAGGACATCATGGCCTTCATGCATTCTGTAATTGCTAACAATTATAGAGATTGCTTTATCCACTTCAAAGAATAGCCAAAGAGGTTGGCTGATGAGACCCTCGCTACTGTTCACTCTAGGTATCCTAACCCCCCCAATCACCAGTTCACAGATACATGGGCCAAGTCAAAGATTGTTACAATACTTGGCAATAAAAGATCTTTACTTAAGAGGCAGGCACTAGCGGAGCTTGCCAGGCTCGAGGGAGGTCAACCACCAAGGGGCCCACCCCACACTGCTCACAAGCATGAGTGGAAGAAAGCAATGAAGTCAGCAAGGGAGGACCCCAGTCTGCAGCATGTGGAGGCACGAAGGATCGAGATGGAGGAATATGAAAGCGCGCATTTTGGAGCAGGGGGTGTTGAATCATGGGAGGCCCAATTTGTAAGTATTGATCTTAAATTATATTGCTTATGTAGTTTATTAGGAGGTTGTTTCTTTGTACAACCCAAAAAAATTTGCTTTTCTTCAAATATTTAATTTTAAACTCTGTGGCACGTCTATTTGTTCTCTGGTGTGCATCTAAAATTGCGTCTGTTTGTTCTGTGGTGCGCATCTACAAGCGCATCTAAAACTACGTTTGATTTGTGTAATTAGATGCGCAAATAGATGCGTCTATAGACGCGGCTTTTAAACCTGCTTTTAGTACGCTCGCTTTGATTTTCTTCACATTACTTATACTTCGCGTGGCTTGCTTGCTTCGTTATTAGCAAATCCACAATTTTGATGCTTAAGAGGAAGACACCCACACTTACTTCCAAGCTTACACTTAAGAGGAAGGCACCCACACTTACTTCCAAGCTTAAAGGAGAAGAGGGCGAACAAGGAAGAGAAGCAACTTTGAAAAAGGAGAAGAACTTTCCATACCTCTAACCAAGGTAAGTCTTTTTGTAGTTGATCTTTTTTGGAAGTTTGCTCTCTTTAGATTTGTACTTTCTCGTATCCAAAAAATGCATGATTTGGGTTTCAGTGTCACGTTTGTGTGTTGGGTGCAATGTCCTTTTCTACTTTTTAGAAAAGTCCATCTGTCGGAGCGCGTCTATAGGCGCGTCTTAGAGCGCATCTAAAACTGCGTCTACAAATGTGTCTAGACGCGCGTCTAGCCTGTTTGCAGACATAGGCAACCACATCTATAGATGCGCTGTTATATGCAAAAATAGACACGCTAATCAAACGCATCTATAGACATGCTCTGATAGTAATCCTCTCTTCCCTTCCCCTCGCTTCCCTTCCCCTCTCTTCCCTTCCCCTCTCTTCTCACCTCATTAGTAATCGTCTTTTTTTATTTTTTCCAGTTCATCATGTGGCCAAGAAGCGCTTCGGGCTCACCTGATCCCCAGGATTCTATTTTTAGGGACTTATATAACCTTTTAGGGCACCCTCCAAGTCTTGTGGAGTTATACGGGTATATGACGGGTTCTCTAAAACCCCCCAGGAGTCGGCACTATAGACTCCAAACCACCCCACACTAGCTGAGATCACCCCAGCGAAGTCAGCACAACCCAGTCGGCTACACAGCGCAAGCCCATCTCCCATGCCGTCTTATGCCCCTTCCCCCATGCTGTCTTATGCCCCTTCTACCATGCCGTATTATGCCCCTTTCCCCATGCCATCAGGAGGTCCTTCTATTTCGCAGAGCCATCGGCGTACTCCTGTGTAGTCGAGACTCGGTTCTCCAGCTACGAGTGGTCAGCGTAGTCCCGTGCAATCTCTAGCTATGAGTGGCCAACGTACTAGCTCGACACAACACAGTAGTAGGCATAGTAGTAGGGAGAGCGGTGGGGGATGCATGGCATAGTGCTTTGGGAGGGGTGGCAGTGGGGACGATGATGATTCAGATGATTTAGACGTGCCGCCGGGTGATGGTACGATATTCTATGACATCACTCAGATAGGAGGCATCTTGATGGATGCGCGGGGGAAGGACATCATGGCCTTCATGCGCTCTGTAATTGCTAACAATTATAGAGATTGCTTTATCCACTTCAAAGACCAGCCAAAGAGGTTGGCTGATGAGACCCTCGCTGTTGTTCGCTCTAGGTATCCTAACCCCCCTAATCGCCAGTTCACAGATAAATGGGCCAAGTCAAAGATTGTTACGATACTTGGCAATAAAAGATCTTTGCTTAAGAGGCAGGCACTAGTGGAACTTGCCAGGCTCGAGGGAGGTCAACCACCAAGGGGCCCGCCCCACACCGCTCACAAGCATGAGTGGAAGAAAGCAATGAAGTCAGTGAGGGAGGACCCTAGTTTGCAGCACATGGAGGCATGAAGGATCCAAATGGAGCAATATGGAAGCATGCATTTTGGAGCAGGGGGTGCTGAATCATGGGAGGCCCAATTTGTAAGTATCGATCTCAAATTATATTGCTTATGTAGTTTATTAGGAGGTCGTTTCTTTGTAATAATCCCTCCGCAAATTGTGTCGTCTTGCAGCTTGAGATCGTGGGCAGATATCCTACTCCTGTCGAGACAGGCTACCACCGCCACCATCGTAGAGGAGATACATGGAGGCACTTCTATGATGACGGGTTGATTACTGAGGAGCAGTATATCCGAGCTACTAGAGCGGCCCCGAGGTATTTGAAAGTAATTAAATAATGTCAATATTATAAGTAAAGATTTGATTTTTCATACATTGATATATGTTGTCCCTTGTTTACAGACCCGTGCACAAGACGACGAGGAAGAAGACGAGGAAGGAGGCACAGAAGGGAGCACAGAAGGGAGCTTAGAAGGGAGCGTGGAAGGCAGCGATGATTAGTCGTAGAAGTAGTGCTAGCTACTCTTTTTTGTACTTAAAGCCACTGGCTTGGCTTCGTGCCTCTTGTATATACACTCCTCTTATTTTTTGTACGTGAAGCCACATGACGTGGCTTAGCTTCCTTATTTTTTGTACTTGAAGCCACATGATGTGGCTTAGCTTCGTGCTATATGTACATACAAGCACTTTTTGAGCTTTTAATTTTATTGCGTTTTGGAGTTGTAATATTTTATTTGGAATTGTAATTAAAATGCGGTTGGCTGTAAGAATTGAAATGCACAATGTGGAAATGGGATTCTTGTAACTATATAGCATACACAACATACACATCATTCTGTAAATTAAAAAATATATATTATAAAGCGCATCTATTAGTGCATCTATAAACGCGTCTATATGCGGGTCTATCTGTTTGGCAAGCGTCTATTTCCACGTCTATAAATGCGTTAATCAGAGCATCTATTTAAGCATTTAAATGTGTGTCTATACGCGCGTGTGTCTGCTATATAGACATGTTGTTAGACGCGCATCTTCAGACGCGAAAATAGACGCACAAATAGATGCACCCGTAAGTTTTTTATTTAGTTCAGTAAAGGAATCTATGTGTGCATCTATGGGTGCTTTGTCTTGTTGTGTATACATTTCGTTTTCGATGACTAAAAGGTATTCCTGCACATAACTTACAGATAGTCCATTGTCAGTTGTATCAAACATTCCAGTACTTCCCACTCCTATGTTAAAATAGAACCTTGTAAAGAAGATAGGCAAGGAAGCTACATAGAAATACATCGTTCCTCTTAGGAAGCTACTTATGTGGACCCTTGTGGCAAAACCTTCCATGACTATCTAGTTCATCAAGCTATAAGTTCAAGCCATCCAATGCATTTTTCGTATTCTAGAACACACTAGAGCTTACAATATTGTTAACTTCTATCACTTTCTTCCAGACCATGCTTCTAGAACACACTAGATCTCACAATATTGCCAACTTTGGTCACTTTTGTCCCGACCATGTCTCTACAGCACACTAGAGCTCACAATATTGCCACCAGTTTGTGTCACTCTCTTCCTGATCATGCCTCCAAAACACACTAGAGCTCACAGCATTGCCACCTTGTGTCATTGTGTTCCAAACCATGCCTGTTGGGATAACAATAGTTGTAGGAGAGGAAAACAAAAGTTTCCTGTAGGAGGGAAAAGAGCACCTGTACAAGAAGGAGAAGTGCCTACAGAAGGGAAAGAGAACTTGTAGGATAGGGCAGCTAAGCAAGAGGCCATAGAGCAAGAGAGAGTAGATCAAGAGAGGAAAGAGAAGGTGGAGGTAGAGCATGAGGGGATCGGGATAGGGTAAGTCAAAACATCGAGTGACTACTTTCGAGCGAGTCCAAAGTTTGAGCGATGCTTATGAGGAACTTTGTCTAAACCTCTAGGAGCAATAAATTTTTACTAAAAATGGTTGAATCTACATGACACTATTATTTTTCCTAGAAAATGGAAATTACACAAGAAAACACATACTTTGGCCCCTTTCTTCCACCCCTCCCTCATTGATCCTTGAAAAACCTTGCCAAACATTTTTAGAAATTGTTTCTTTGTCTACTATAAAACAATTGATTAATCAATATATCATGGGTAGGACAACCACTGTAAAAGTAAGCAATGCATGCTACTTTTTGAACATAAATCATCACACTAGAATGTCAAAATTTATAAAATTCCTCACTCGAACCATTGCCTCGCTCGAACACAGTCACTCGAATTCTAGTAATCCTCGGGATAGAGTAAGAGGAGGCAAAGAAATAGTGAGTCAAAGAGTAGGAGAGAGAAGACCAACTATAGGAGATGTTGCAACCTAGATTTTGAAAAATGGAGGGAGAGAGAATAGCTGGACCAAACCAAAAGAGAAGAGAGAGAGGGGGTAGGCCTACAGTAGGCTAGAGGACAAAAGGAATTCGTCCCAAAGGTCCCACAATGGAGGAAGAGGGCAGTTGGTGGTCGAGAGCAGAGGAGCAAAGAAAGGGGGCACGCCTGCAATAGGCTAGAGGACAAAAGAAATTTGTCCAAAAGGTCCCACAATGGGGGGAGAGGGCTATTGGTGATCTAGAAGAGTAGAGAAAGAGGGGGTAGACCTACAACACACCTAAGGAGAAGAGAAATTCACCCACAAGGGCCCACAAAGACATAAATGAGATTTGGGGATGATCTCAAGTGGGTGCCCATGGGAGGGTGGTCAAGCATGGGTTAAGGGGGGGGAGGATGGTTTGGGTGGTCCCCAACGTAAAAGGAATAGACATGCCTGCCATCCCTCCACCTCAACATACCATTGCCCCACACAAAGGAGCACTCTCATTGGTACACTTGAAATCCCTCTCTAATCCCTTGAAATTAGGAAACACTAATTGGAGGCCCTTTGAGACTTCTCCCCCAATGGTTGTTACTGAAGGGAAGGATCCTACCACCCTAAGTAGTATGGAGGAGCAGGGGGGTGAGGAAACCATCATAGCTGAGGACAATCCCAAAGTAAAAGAGAAGATTTCTAGTGAGGCCCATCATCGACATATGGAGGATCCACAGTAGCTTGATGAGTAGCCTCAGCCTTCACGGCATCCTAATGATAAGCCTCATCCTTCACATCAGCCTGATGAGTAGCCTTAGCCTAATGAGTAGCCTAATGAGCAGCCTCATCCTAATCAACAACCTCCTTCACAATAGCCCGATGAGTAGCCTTCATAGTGCCTCCAACTTCAGCTGCATAGGAGTAGCTACATATTGTCATCATAGTTGGACTTTAGATTATGATTATGACTCACTCAAGAAACTGATACAATACCTATAATATGAGTTTTTATTTATCTCAAAAATCTCATTCGGGATGTCTCTGCTTATGTATCCGTAATTTTTGTATTGATACAATTGACATGTAATATGAGCTTTGATTTCTCTCAATGATTTCTTTACATAGAGTTATTATTTCTCTTATTTGCAATACGTATAACATGTAGCATTAGTATATGGTAGAAATATTGAATTCAAATCATGAATCAAGGGTACCTTCTTACAAGGCTTTAAAGATAGCATATGTCAGTAAACTAACAAAGATCGAGGCCTTATCACTTGTCAAAGCCATCAGCTTTCCATTATGAATAATGCATGCACAAAAGTTTCATATAGGATAAAATAATTCAGTTTGCATTACTATTTTTTACAACTAAAGGAGGAATGTTACAACTCAAAGTATGTATAGAGATTTAGAGCTAGACTAGTAGCATAGCTTCTCTAGTATGTTTCCCCAATAACTAAGATTACAAAGCTATATATAGACTAGTAGCAAAGGTTCTATAGTCACTTCTCGAATAGCTCAAGAAGAGATGACGATGAGATGTTGAAGCAAACATTAGAGGAGCAAATGATATAGGAGGAGTTGGTGCATGAGGAGAAGATATAGGATCATTCAGGTGCATCACATGCTCTAGCTATATCAGAGTCCTTGTGAGAAGTATCCAGGTATAGCGAAAGTTGAAAGTCTCTACCGTCGCTAGTAATAAAAATTGCATTTAGAACAAGAACTGGAAAATCAGTAGCCTACAAATGAGGATCAACCTTATATATGAGTTGGACCATGGTAGATATCTACACATGTACACAATAACTAAGATCACTATGGCTATTGGTCACTAGGTTGTTGAGAAGTACTATACATGTACAAAAATCATGTGAAATCCTATACACTGTTATTGAGAACTAATATAAAAATTCTCTCTGGTGATGCTTTTGCATTGAATTATGCTCTTCCTCCTATGCAATAGCTGTTGTAATGTTTTGTTAGTAACAAATGAATACAATGAATGAATCATGTAAATATAACAAATGAAGATAATAAAGAACCAATTTGTAAACATTCTATGCACCTTTTTGTTGTTTATAATGAGTGAGAATTCTTTTGAAATATTGTACACATGAATGCCATGATGCAATTGGTCTAGCGTACAACACTGTCCTATTGAGATTACACTTACCAATATTCCATCTTCATAGACCTTGAAACCATGGTTTTATCCTCCTCATTGGCTGCATTAGCACCCAACTTCCTTTCGACACAACCATATTTTGCTAGTGACCATCTTCATTCACCCTATTGGCAAACTCTATAGATGATATGCATGTTGTAGGCTGCCGAGAAACAACTCTCACCTCTGTCTTGGTCTTCTACATTCTAAGTTACACACTGCTTTGCATTGGGATGCCTTGGGTTTCCTATTGCCATGGATGATTCTTGAAAGAATCAAACTTTCAAATGGGTGAAATGCGATTGAGAGAACTAGGACAAGAAGTAGGAATGCAAGCAAGAAAGATGCCTTGGGGTGCCTAATGCCATGGATGGAAAGTGCGAGTAAGAGAAATGGGGGGAAAAATAAGCCCAATCCTAGACTCAAGAAAGCGCATTTGAATCTTTGATTTATACAAGTGAGAAAACCTGTTTAGGAGGAAAATCGTATTTGAGTCTGTGATCTTTTTTGAAAATCCTTATCAGGTGTATAAAGTTGTACATCCGTAATGTTTTATCTCTTTCTCCAATTATGTGAAACTATTTTGTATTTTTTCTATTTTTTCAAAGTTACATTGCCCTCTTGTGATTGGTGGAGAGGGATTTTTCAATTTGGCCAAAAAGCCCAAAATGAGTTCCCTTTTTTTTCCTAATAGAAGGAAAGAATGAATCCAAGAGTACAACCAAGCCAAAAGGCATTCCAACGTATAGAATCAAATCAACATATCTTGGGGAAAATTCCAAGAACACAAGACTTTTTTTTTTTGCAAAAAAAGACTTCTATTAAGTATTAAAGAAAAACCGTTAGAGCAAGCTCCATATGGGATACATCATGCAATGCACGAAAAGCTCAAGAGCCAAAAAGAAAGGATTGAGGCTGATAGTGCCATCTCAATCTGGTAGAAACCTCCGAGAAAAAGGGAGAACCCCTCCAGACTCGAAGAAAAATAGTCCTTCTAGAAGAGGCTGCTCGTGAAGAACTCTGCATGCTAGCCCATATGGCTATCAAAGTGTGAATCGTGTCAGTCCAAATACCCGTGAACACCTGTAATGGGTGTATCTGGGTGCCATCCAAGGCCTCAGTACATCTGGTTCTCCAAATGTGCCAAGAGGAAATGCTAGCCAAAATCTCCTAAGAGGTGTCCACTGAAACATGAGAAGCTCTGAAGGGAGTAAGTGGTACATCCTGTAGAGAGTAGGGCTCTATCACCTGCCGGCAGACCGAGAGTGCCCAAGAAGAAGGCTCACCCTCATAAAACACCTGGGGCCTGGTAAGAGATAACCATGCGACCGAGCCCCAAGTCATGAAGAAAGGGGATGTGTGAAAGATGCTGAGTATCTGAGCAACCCCTTTCCAAACAGTCCTCACTTGATTGCAGTCCCAAAGGCAATGTCGCACTGACTCCTTTGCAGAATGACATCGAGGACAAGTGGGATCAGCCCCAAAACGTGATCTCCATAGGTTCACTGCAATCCCTCCGTGAATAGAAAGCCAAAAGAAAAGAGTGATCTTTCTATTTCTGAGGGATTTCCAGAGCCTCCTCCAGAAATTTCTACACAAGTCTGTGGTGATGAAGAAGCTTTCCCAATGGGGGGCTCTGGAAGGAATCCAACCCCTACTCTTCAGCTGAAACCTCCTGGCATTACCAACCGTGAAACGAAAGAAGGGAATCCCCCTCTCTCGGTGTCCATGATCTATCCATTCCCACTCTCAACCTGGGTCCCACTACAAGCACCTGATAGGTGCACCTCCATATAACCACAACCTCCAGGAACCCAAGGCCAAGAGCAGAGGGTCGAGGTCTAAGTACCACTGCAAGCCCGCTCCATGGTCCATAAAACCAGCAATCCTGACAGGCTGAAAGGCAACCTCAATAAGAATGCCATCCTTGGATGTAGAAAGTAAACCTCCATCCCCAACATCAAAGACCAGTGCGTCTTCCCCGAGACCTCGGAGAGCGATCACCTGTAAAGGAACTGATGTCCCCGGGGGATTCACAGGGGGAAACTTATGATATCACGTGAGTGTACAATAGGGGTTTTTTTTGAAATGAGGCATAAGCTTATACATTAGGGGTGGGGGCCCTTTTTTTTTCCCCAATATTGAATTTAAGCTAGGGGGACCATGTCATATTTAAGAAGGGGGAACATAATATAGGTTACCTTGGGTAACTAGTCCAAACAAGTTTGATTTTGTGTATGGTTTTAAATAGTCATAGGGAAAGTAACCTAAATTTGCTTATTGTGTAATCTAAATGCTTGAGAAAGAATGTAGATTTAAGGAAAGGGGGGGACATAATTGAATTTTGGTGGTATCTTATAAGCTTAAATAGGGGTGTTTTATCATCCTATGTGGATCTTAAATAGGGGGTTTTCTTGAAGTTCATGCACGCAGGTGACGTCCCCCTTTAATGAAGAGTGAATCCCCCGGGCTGATGTCCGCGAAAAAGCTCCCATCCAAGTGGTGGAGGTAGTAGGCAGCTCGACTGTCCATTCCACCGAGATAACTGCATCTATCTGCAGAATCCTGCATGCTACCCCTCTAAGGTGACTCACAGACTGCAGTCTTTGATCCACAGGTAGCCTGAACACAAGACATTTTCCATCCAGAAGCCACTGGAACTCACTTCCCACCATCCAAATTTCATCCAAAACCTCAAGTTGAAAATATTTTGACTACTCAAAATCATCTTCAAACAATATCATATATCAAAAGACATCATGGATTTTGCCTAATGACACCTCTCAGGTTCATAATGAGTCAAAGACATGGGATTGAAGTCAATGATCCCTTGAATCAAGTTGGTTAGCTAGCAGGTCATTCGAAGTTATCCTCAATTGAAAACCCATCATATGGTGCATTTATTTTTAAGGAGAATGTTGTGAATTCCCCTCAATTGTATACATTACGATGTGGGATTATTGCTTGTCCACCACTGATCAAAGTGATAGCTAGTTCATACACACACACACGTGTATATGTATACATATATGTATATGTATATTTATATGTATATGTATACATGTATGTATATGTATACATATATGTATATGTATATGTATACGTATATCTATTTGTATATGTATGTATGTATGTACATGTATATGTATATGCATATGCATATACATACATACATACATATTTATTTATTTAAATTATTCATTCCATCATTCATTTATATATGTACATATGTAGCGACGCTTTTTCGTCACCCCTCCCACGTGAACGGGCTAGGGTGTTAATATCTCGTTGGTTGTGGCTTGCCACGGGTTAAGGAATGAGAGCTTCCTTAAACACAAGGTAATTTCTATGTTTAGCAAAATGCAGAACTTTCAGAATTCACAATCCAAAATGCTGCTGACTAGAGGCAACGGTGAAGTAGGACCAATTGCGCTAGCTCTTTGTTCGTGGACATATCCAATCAGGCTCAAGCAACGACAGGAAGGATACATCGCACGTTCAGGCAGATTGCTAATATCCAAGACGAGCATGCAGGTCGCTCCTGAAGCGCTTTTCAAGTTCTCCTTGTATGATCATGAGAGACATGTGATTCGTCACATGTCTCTCATGATCATACAAGGAGAACTTGAAAAGCGCTTCAGGCGCGACCTGCATGCTCGTCTTGGATTTAATGGATATTGCGTACGATGTATCCTTCCCGTCGTTGCTTGAGGCTTGTCTCTCAGATTTATTGTCACAAGACGTCTCTTTTTCTTTTCCTAACATGCATGGACCTTGTGGGCGTGATGGAAATAAATGAGTTGTGTATATTATGTCCAGGAACAGAGAGCTAGTGCAATTGGTCCTCAGCAGCAGCTCCTGGTTCCTCATTGCCTCATACTCTTCGACAGTTCCACTTCTTCGAGCTCTTCCGTTTCTTCATTCCTCCCAATGGCTCCCATGGCTGCACCTCCCGCCACTGCCGATGCTCAGCCCCCAGAAGTCCCTACAGTCGACCTTGCAGACCTGCTGGGCGATCGGCAAAACCTCCTTCTGCGTGAAATAGCCCGTGCTTGCCGTGAGTGGGCTGTTTTCAGGTACATTACAGCCCTTTGGTTACACTGATGATGGTCAAGTCTCGTATCATTCGGCAGGTTTTGAACGCGCCTCATTTGTCTTGTACATAAGATTGTGAATCATGGCCTCTCTCGAAAGTTGGTAGATGATATGTGGGCAGCTGCTCGACATTTCTACGAGCAACCACCTACGGTAAAAGAACTTTTTTCCTCGACCGAGAGAGAGAAGGGGATCTCCTTTATGTCAAATGAGACGACTGAGCCGGCAAACTGGCTGGAGATACTGGTAATCCGACGTCGTCCAGGTGTTTGCGATGGGTTTCAAGAGGCATCGGAACTTTTTGGGTACGTCACACGTTTGAGTGGCCTTCACTAGTAGCAGCGCTCTTGAAGAAAATGATAGAGTAGTGACGACTCATTGTTTCAACGATGCAGGGAAACTCTTAAAGAATTTGGACGGAACATGGAGAAACTTGGAAGCACTCTTTATTCTCTTATATTTGAGACCCTCGGATTGGAAGCTGGGTACATGAAGAGTGCATTGCCGACAATTGAGCGGGCGGTACTCACCCTTAATTTCTTCCCCGTTTGCCCTAATCCTAGGAAACAACTGGGTTTCAAAGAGCACTCTTGATGTAGGAACTCTTACGCTCATACTCCAAGACGAGGTGGGGGGATTGCAAACGCTCTCAAACACGGGCGAATGGGTTGAAGTCAAGCATAGGCATGATACAATTTTGGTGCTTCTGGCAGACCAAATCGAGGTGTGTCAATTACTAAATGTCTTGCCATTTCTTTCGTGCATGTGATCTCTCGATATAAGGGACGGAGGGATCCTCTTCCTAGCTCAAATAGAGCTTGCATGTCTCTCTCTTCTCTTTATTAAAACCTTCTCATGACGTCAAAGAACTGATTATCTTGCAGATTTCGACCAATGGAAGATACAAGTCGTGCATACATAAAGTTGTTGCAAATAATCAGAAGCTGAGAGTGTCTATGCCTTTCACTTTTGGACCTCTTGAAGAAGATCTTATTGCTCCTCTTCCAACACTTATCGATGATGACAATCCACCAGTGTACCAAGGGGTTACCTTTCAAGACTACATGGCACACTACTTCAATCCAAAGTTACCGACATCACAAAAAGGCCTCAACTTTGCTAGATCTCCAACTATTGCACCACCAATTGCTTAAATCACCATCATATTCTTGGCCTTTGTTTTACAAAAAAGTCAAGCACATTGATTTGTGGATGTATGGAATGAATAAGCGACACCGGCTCTGATTTACCCAGTTGTTTTTTGTTCATGTTTTGGACCATATATAGTATGTGGAATGACATATATTCATCTTTACTATTCCCTTTTTTATGTGTCTATCAATATAGCTACACATCTCGCTTCAAATTTACATTCATCTCTTAGCTACCTTGTTAGCTTTTTGCTTTCATCAAGTACTACATGCTATGGAGGAAGTTTAGAATCCTAAATATACTTGCTCACCCAATTCACTTGGAATTTCTAATCATCATCTCGCATAGAGGCTTCCAATATACTATTATAGTAAAATAAAGGAACTTATAATGGCTAGGAATTCTCTACAAGTCAACAAAGGTATAATACCAACTAATTTAATAGAATGGAGAGATGAAATTGTGAGTGATGGATGTCATACAGAACATAAAGAAACTTTTTTTTGAGATTAAAATTCAAAAGCACGTTAGGTGGATCCAGTTTATGAGATGGATGCTCAACTAATGTAGAGCGTTAAATGTGAACAAACAACACGGAGCCTCTTCATGATTTAATTTCCATAATTAATAATTGGCATTTCAATCATCAAAAGTTGAATACTTAACAAGATTTGAGTCAAATCCAAAATAATGGTAGTTCAAAATACATACTTAATTGGACTTGCAAAGATTCAAAGCTTGATCAAGGGATTCTACTCAAGACAATGTAAATATATCATGTAAGTTTACTAGAAGGTGTTTTAAAGCAAAAATCATTTCTAATATTTACAGATTTTTATTACACAAGGAATTTTTTCATGGATAGACAGAGAAACCTAGGCAGTTGTATAGAAAATGGTGTCATTCTAGAAGTCCACAATCTATAGATAAAAGGCTTTAGTAATATCTCTTGAAAGCATGTGATCTATAGGTTTCTAAATAGTGAATTAATTAAATTTATGGTTAATAATGTGCTAGTTGATTGTATCTTCATAACAAACTCTCTCTTAATTATAAGAATCATAGCAAAAATCGTGATCTTTGACAAAAATATGAATTGAATATGATATATGCATGAATAAGGTTGGTAGTGACTATCCAAGATACAAATTGGGACTTCATGTTGCATCTTGTTAAAAGAATCTAGGTACAAAAGAAGTAACCATTTTAAATCTTCAACTTCAATCAACATAATCTTAATCTTGAAGAAGGAAATTAAAGTGACTAGTTCTTGGACTAGTAGGCTATATATGCAAATTACTTTGGAGTAGGTGTTAGCATAAGGTAATATTAGGAAAAAAAGATTCAATATGTCATCTGAGCAAGTCTTCTCCAAGATACTCCTAGGTATAAATTGGGACTTGATTTTGAGATTAAAGCATAACTTTATTTTAAAAGGTTTGTGAATTGAACCATCATTCACTCTATAAAACCAGAGCTAAAATATGTGATTCTTATTCAATGCCCGGATGACCATGTTCTATTAATCAAAAATCATTTTGCAAAAACACATGTACCATATCACAAGGCAATCTCAAGGCATGAACGTGAATATACCATACAACACTCCCTTTAGGAGATGCTTTGAGGTTGTAATTTAAAGTGAAAATTTGGAAAATCAAACATCTTTGACCACTATGTTATCACAAGTAACATCTAAGAAAAAGCATCACATATAGAGCAAGAACATTAACATCACCACTATACATGAGTCCTATTCCGACGCTTAAGCACCGACGTTTAGCAGGCGCGCGCGAGGCGCTAATCATCGGTAATCAATTCAGTGTCTCTATATACCCACTTTATACAAGTGTCACTATATAGTGACATTTAAAAAGCATCACTCTATAGCGACATTGAGACAGTTTCCTATAGTGGTGTTTTATAGAGAGTGTTTTTTCCCATACCAACCTTCAAAGATAGTTTTTTCCAATGATAAATTTTTTTTTATTTTCATACATGTTTGAACCTTTGAGAGAATAAAAGTACAAGAGCATGTACATCACAACAACACAAAGCAACTATAGATGTGCTTGGTAGATGCGTAAAATAGCAGGCATGTCTATAGGTGTTGCTTGAGTAGAGGAATTACGGGCGCGTCTAATAGTGTGTCTAATAGCTCCTCTATTTGCACGTGTATTAACACGTCTATTTGTGCATTTAGACTGAGAAAATACGGGCTCGTCTAACATTGCGTTTATCAGTGCATCTATTTATGCATGTATTAACACGTCTATTTGCATGTCTAAACTGAGAAAATATGGGCCCGTCTAACATTACGATTATTAGCGCATCTATTTGTGCGTGTATTAGGGCATTTATTTGCACGTTTACACTGGGAATTAGACACGTATTTAGACGCAAACTAGAGAATACAGAAAGTGAGATTTTGGTGTACATCATTGCTTTCCAAACATTGCCCATGATTACCAAAGCACATAATTTTAACAAAAACATCAACGCTTTTTTGAAAGCCCACATATACAAAAATTAAGTGAGGTGAGGAGAATCAGACAATATGTAAAATAGTTTTGCCAATATCAATGATGGGCTACGGTTCAATCTAATCCTCAATGAGATCAACCCTTGCCAAACTATCTACTTCGAAATCCAAACAAGTGTTTAGATCTACAAATACATTCAACCCACTACTACTTGTGCTACTCATGTGCTCATCGAAATCAGCATCATCAATGGTAGGCTCGTCCTCACGGGTAATGGCCTCAATGTCTGTATCTCCTATCTCATGATCATCCTCCTCTCTCATATCACGGTCATCATCACGTCCATGGCCATGATCATCCTCCATATGCTCCATATTAGTAAATGTACTATACATCACTTTGGAACGTGGCATAATAGGTATGACATGCCACCATCTATTATTATCCATGATTGGTTGATAGACAACCTAATTCAAACACAAATACAATCATGTTATTTTTCTTGCATGAAATATTTAAAAGCGAGTATTTTTATATGTGTGCTTTCTCTACTTTCTCTATTTCATCTAGTAGCCAATCCACATGAATATCCTTTGGAAGTGCTTTTAGATACTGAGGGTATGGCACATGAGATCCATGGTGTGTATGAAAGAGGGCCCTTTCTTCTTGTCTTCTTGCCTTTGCATCCTCGTATCTTGTCACCCATCTTTTCATCACATCACTATTAAGCATGCAATAAAGGTTGATACTATTATGCAACTCCGTGTCTATTACTTTGTTGCGTCCTTTCTCTACAGGCACAATAGAGGTCATCCTTAGGTCCTCATCATCTCTCTTTAGTCGTGGAAGAGAGCTATCCACATCAACAAGAAACTCAGAAATATATACAAGTGACTCTTGTACCAACCAACCCTCGGCCATGCTACCTTCACATCTTGCATTTTTTCTCACGAAGCCCTTCAAGGTCTTCATGAAGTGCTCGAGGAAGAACAACCATCGTGCATGTATAGTACCGCATATAGCAATCTCATCCACCAAATGCACTATAAGATGTAGTTGGCTTATGAGAATAGAACATGGAAATGTCTCCTCCACTAAACAAACCACCTCCACTGACATAACTCGAGCATTCTCAAGCGTGGTGGGATCTATTTCCTTTGAGCTCACATACCTAGAAATGAAAAAGTATAGCATATTAGCAATATGCATTCAAACTTGCATGGAGCATTGATACGCATCATATTTTGTATCATGTAAAGTACCTCACAAGCTCGCCCATCTTGTAAATACAATCTTTCATGTCCTTCAAAGCACTATGTGAAATGCTAGTAGGTAGTATGAACTGAACCCACGAGGAGGTGGTTGATTAGTTGCTTATAATTATTCACTCACAAATTTGAAAGGAAAAAGACATTATGCAGATAAAATACTTACTTGGAGCATCTTGTGCCAATCATGAGATTTCAAGCCATATAATTGCTCTACACCTCTTTTCTTGCTCTTTCTAAAGGCTCCCTTCAAACACCTCATGCATCCAGTGAGAGTACGAATTGTAGTAATAGCGCGCTTCACCGTCGCCATCTCTAGCTTTGATAACCTCCACGGTGCACGAGGTAAAAAAACACGCCCATTTGGTCTCTCTTGTGGCCAAGCTTCACGCATCCTCCCTATGGTACGTAGATCCTCCCTTATGCCTGCAGAATCTCGTGTCCCATTCAAATGCTCCCAAATGGTAGATGCCACATTCTTGAAGATATTCATGGGATCAAGCAGGTGATTGATCTTGAGGTGGGACCAATATGGTAAACGATAAAAGATGGAGTATCTAAACAAAAGTTGGTGTTAGCAAGCAATCTTTATTTCCAGCCAATATAGCACACAATAGTTACAAACCCATACTGGCTCATGCCAAGTGGTGGAGGAGTTGTGGAACCATCCCAAATTCTCATCCAATCTCCTACAGTGAGTGATTGTGGGGGGACATCATTCCAAGGGGCAACATATCTAGGATGATCAGGTGGGAGAAATCGATGGTGATTCTCATAGATGACCTTATTCAATGTGTCTGCCCATGAGGCAACTAGCGAAGGACCACAAATAGGACATGCATGGTAACTCGATGTAGTGAGACCTGAACAATAGATTCAATTAAGAGTTGAAGGTGGGTTTACGGTGCCGCATCCTTTGCCTATTCATAATTAGAAGTGCAATGCTTACCTGAACACTCACCATAGCCTGGGAAGTCATGCATCGTCCACATCAAAACTGCTTTGCAGTTGAAGTCTCGTGACGAGGGAGGCCTGCTCACATCATGCACCTCGATACCTCTCCAAAGTATCTCTAACTCGTCAATCAAAGGCTCCAAATAAACATCAGGGTTTTTGACTTTATGTTTCCCTAGAATTAGAAGGGACAGCATAACATGTCCTTTCTTAATAGCTATAGAGGATGGAAGATTATAATTCACCAATATCACTAGCCATACACTGTAAGAGGTGCTTTTGAGACCAAATGGGTTCACACTGTCCATACCCAATCCAAGTCTCAAGCTCCTAGGTTCTTCCTTGAAGCTTGGCTACCAAGTGTGCCCAAATAGTAGCCCCCACATTCTTGAAGACATGCATGGGATCCAACAGATGATTGATTTGTAACTGACCCCAATAATCTAGCTCGTGAAAGATCGATAGCCTCTTCATACCACGAGGAGGTTCCTCTCCATTTGCCCTCCAAGCCTGAATCTAGTCATTTGCCTTCAAAGATGGTGGTGATGGATCAAGCTGACCTCCATGCCCGAGATGGTCCAGCAAAAGTTATCGAGCATGACCTTCATAAACATTTTTCCTCATATGTTTGGAGTGTGCAAGCAATTTCAAACCATGTCCACAAACAAGACAAGCATGGTACCCACTTGTAACAAGTCCTGCATGCATGCATGAATGTGTTAGTATAAGACATGCATGCGAAAGAGAGTCATAAAAGCATAATCCTATATTATACATGTAAAGACACAGACATCTACCTATGCACTCTCCATATCGTGGGTAGTCATGCATGGTCTACATAAAGATACCCCTAACCAAAATATCATTGGTATGTCTAGGAGCTCTGGAAATATCAAAGACCCACACTCCTCTCCATAAGATCTGTAACTCCACTATCAAAGGTGCCATGTACATGTCCATATTTTTGGCCTTGTACTTCCCTGGCACAAGTAGTGCAAGCATGAGGCATGTCTTCTTTATTGTTAGCCATGGTGGGATATTATAATTCACCAAGACTATGGACCATGTCGACCAAGATGTCGAGCGTAACCTAAAAGGATTCATGCCATCCATGGTGAGCCCAAGATGTAAGTTGTGTGGCTCCCTCGCAAAGTTTGGCCACTGATTGTCTATGTGCTTCCAAGCTACAAAATCTACGGGAATCCTCGATGTGTCATCAGTGGAACGATGAGATGCATGCCAAGTCATCAACTCTACTATGGATTTGCATCGGAACATGTGTTGTATTCTTGAAATGATGCGAAAGTGTCTCAAGACCTTTATCGGTATCTACTCACCTTACAAGTCATCTCTATATCGTTGTTCCCCACACTTTGGGCAACTAGCCAAATCTCCATGCTCATGATGAAAGATAATGCAGTCATTATGGCAAGCGTGGATGGTACCATAATCCATACCCATCGCTGTTAGCATCTTCTTCGCTTCATCTCTTGATGCGGGCATGGTATTTGGTGTAGGCAACATCTTCTGGAGCAACCTATCATAATTCAAACATACATAGGCTTTGAATAATGACGATTTTCAAACATACATGATGATTCTCACCTCTCTTTTCCCCTTTTCTTTCTTTTTTCAGTACACTAATCCTATAGCTTAGAATACCTATAAGACATTGAGCGAGCTTAGAATCCTATAGCTTGACATTAAGCAACCATTTACAGACTCCTGCATTCTTTGAATTAGAGTGATAGAAGTTTGTATCTGTTTGCTCAATGGTAGGCTATTGAAGCTTCATGTAAAGAAAAAGAGAGAAGGAAAGAGAGGAGAAAAGAGAGGAGAAAAAGGAGAAAAGAGAGGAGAAAAAAGACAAAAAAAGAGAGGAGATAAAAGAGAAAAAGAAAGAAAGTGAAAAGAGAAAAAGTGGGAATAAAAGAGAGAGAAAAAGAGAAGGAAAGAGAGGAGAAAAGAGAGGAAAATAGAGGAAAAGAGAGGAGAAAAAGAGAGAAAAAGAGAGGAGATAAGAGAGAAAAAGAGAGGAGAAAAGAGACGAAAAGAGACATTAAAAGAGAGAAGGATAAAAGAGAGTCACAATTCAAACATACATAGGCTTTGAATAATGATGATTCTCAAACATACATGACGATTCTCAAAACAAACAATATCCAAATAATGAGTCAATTTAATGCAGGAGCTAACCTCATTAAGGCCAAGACACTTGTATCCGACCACCCATACTTTGCTTGCAGATTCAAGATTGAGAGACAAGTCCATACTTTAGACATCCTAGCACCCTCGTACAACTGTGTTGATTGCGACTCACCTCTTCTCTTTTTGGTATTTCTCTTTCTCCTCTTTCTCCTTATTTGTAGGCTTATGCTTTCTCCTTGTTTGTAGGCTTATGCTTGTCTCCTCAATCCAATCCCTTTGAGAATTTGCTTCTCTAAACTCTTCCTTCCTCTAACTAGTTATCTAAAAAATGCTACGTTTCCTCTCTTTTGTATTTGCATTGGCTTGTAACTACCGCCTTAAGCGCTAGCTGTAGTGATGGGCATAGGAACCCTCTCTTTCCCTCTCTTCTCTTATTCCCTCTTCTTCCCCTCTTTTCCTCTTTTCCTCTCTCTTTCCCTCCCTCTTTCTCTCATATTCTCATGCATAAGCATAAGCATAATCCTTCTCTCTTTTTCTCTTATGCATATGTTTTTCCTTCTCTTATGGTTTCCCTCTCTTCTCTTATTCCCTCTTCTTCCCCTCTTTTCCTCTTTTCCTCTCTCTTTCCCTCCCTCTTTCTCTCATATTCTCATGCATAAGTATAACCATAATCCTTCTCTCTTTTTCTCTTATGCATATGTTTTTCCTTCTCTCATGGTTATGCTCTTTTTCCCTCTTCTTTTTCCCTTCTTTCAATCTCTTTTCCCCTCTTTCTTCTCTTATTTTTCACTCTCTTTTTTCCTCTCTTTTTCTCCTCTTTTCATAAGCATATGTATTTGCCTATGCTTATGCTTATGCACGAGCATATGCTCATATGCTCATGCATAAGCACAAGCTTATGCTTATGCATGAGTATATGCTCATATGCTCATGCATAAGCACAAGCTTATGCTTTCTCTCTTTTTCTCTTATGCTCATATGCTCATGCATAAGCATAAGCATATATGCTTTCTTTCTTTTTCTCTTATGCTTATGCTCTTTTTCCCTCTTCCTTCTCTTATGCTTATGCTTTTTTTCCTTCTTCTTTTTCCTCTCTTTCAATCTCTTTTCCCCTCTTCCTTCTCTTCTTTTCCCCTCTTCTTTTTCCCCTCTTTCAATCTCTTTTCCCCCTCTTTCAATCTCTTTTCCCCTCTTTCAAACATATGCTTTCTCTCTTTTTCTCTTATGCAATGTTTTTTCTTCTTTTATGCTTATGCTTATGCATGAGCATATGTCCCTTTCTCCTTCTCCTTCTCCTTCTCCTTCCCTTCTCTTCTTTTTTCCTCTCTTTTTCTCTTCTTTTCATAAGCATATGCCTATGCCTATGCCTATGCTTATGCTTATTCTTATGCATGAGCATATGCTCATATGCTTATGCATAAGCATAAGCATATACTTTCTCTCTTTTTCTCTTATGCATATGCTTTCTCTCTTTTTTTCTCTTATGCATATTTGGTTCTTTTCCCCTCTTTCAATCTCTTTTCATAAGCATATGGATATGCCTATGCTTATGCTTATGCATGAGCATATGCTCATATGCTCATGCATAAGCACAAGCTTATGCTTTCTCTCTTTTTCTCTTATGCTCATATGCTCATTCATAAGCATAACATATGCTTTCTTTCTTTTTCTCTTATGCTTATGATGTTTTTCCCTATGCTCTTTTTCCCTCTTCCTTCTCTTATGCTTATGCTCTTTTCCTCTCTTCTTTTTCCCCTCTTTCAATCTGTTTTCCCCTCTTTCTTCTCTTTGTTTCCCCGCTTTCAATCTCTTTTTCCCCTCTTTCAATCTCTTTTCCCCTCTTTCAAACATATGCTTTCTCTCTTTTTCTCTTATGCATATGTTTTTCTTCTTTTATGCTCATGCATAAGCATGAGCATATGTCTCATTTTCCTTCTTCTTCTCCTTCTCCTTCTCCTTCCCTTCTCTTCTTTTTTCCTCTCTTTTTCTCTTCTTTTCATAAGCATATGCCTATGCCTATGCCTATGCCTATGCCTATGCTTATGCTTATGCTTATGCATGAGCATATGCTCATATGCTTATGCATAAGCATAAGAATATGCTTTCTCTCTTTTTCTCTTATGCATATGCTTTCTCTCTTTTTTTCTCTTATGCATATTTGGTTCTTTTTCCCTCTTTGAATCTCTTTTGCCCTTTTCTTTCTCTTCTTTTCCCCTCTCCTTCTCTTATGCTTCTTCTTCTCTTTTGCTTCTCTTATGCTTCTCCTTCTCTTATGCATATGCTTTCCACTTCTTACCCACTCTTGTTTTTTGTTTTTTGTTTTTTGTTTCCATGTTTGTGTCTTCCAATCCCCCCAAATTAGACATGGGATCACGTCGCATGTTCAATGAGTACGAAAACCCTCGTAGGAGGAGACATCATGATCTCTATTCTCCAGAGGACTTTGATTCCACTCAGGTGACACCTCAGGGGCCTACCCCTACGACTACTACTCTTGGCCTAACTCCTCTCGGACATAGCACTGTGACTACCCCTCAGGGAACTCCTTTCCTAGTAGCCCATGGCTTAATTTATTGGGAATCCCGACGAGTTTGTCACACAGATGACCGATGCGGAGGCAGTGAGATTCTCCTCTCTGCTATCCTAGAGGACCTCAGCAAACCCCTCTCCTACACTGATGGTTGGACCTACTGTCCAGCCATCCCCTCTAGCCCTTTTGACCGAGGGGTCATCACTTGGGTGTGCCCATCGTAAGGGAAGGAAGAGTAGGTGGGGTCGCTTATGTTGTGCTAACTCGGGAGATGTAGATGAGTCAGCACACTCACATCCCTACAGGTCTCCACTTGGTCTCGAGACCCAGTACCAGTCAGGTACCTCCCTTGCCCTCTCCTACTCCCACTGCTACTCCTTGCTCCAGAAGCACTCGTAGTAACACCACTCACTCTGAATTTGCCACTACCATGAGTCCTCCTTACCTGATCGAGGACCTGCCCTATCAAATCACAACCACTGGAGAGATAATAGAAGATAAAAAGGGCACAGCAGTGATGCCCACCATGAGGTGGTTGATGAGCCACCACTTCAGAAGTGGCATAGCTACTGACTGGTAGTACCAAGATGACCAAAAGAAGCAGGCAGTCATCGATGAATTGAAAAGAAAATACCCTAACCCTCCAAATTGGGAGTTCAATGAGAATTACATGCAAGAGCACATGGGTTTGGTTTTGAAGCATCCTAGGTCAACCTTGCGTACTTCCATCACAAAGGGGAAGGCTAAACCCAGCTGGGCAGATAAAGCTGATTGAAAGTTTTTCAAGAAGCAGTACACGGACCATCCCAAAATGTTTGAGGGTCAGAGGAGGGCTGCGACAAGACGGCTGGACTTCATAGGTACTTTGCACTTTGGTGCAGGTGGACGGTTGCAGGTGTTCAAGGCAATCGTGGGTTGTAAGTCTACTTCTTCTCATTTAATGTATTGTTCTATTTGTTTTACTACATATTGCATGCACTTTATCTAAATCTCGTAAATTGGACCCACAACAAGCTGCAATGGGTTGCCTTCCTATAGACACAGAGATGAGATGCGCATTTCACGTAGGAACAAAGCCCTGGTTTATTGAGCACGAGGCACTGGGAGTGACAGTCAATTGGGCTGATGTGGCTACTCGCACGGTATAAGTCTACTCCTACTTGTAATCTCACTTTTTAAACTATTTTACTCTTTAAGTTCCAATCTAATTTCCAATTAATATGGTTTTACTCTTAGAATCAAAGCTCGAACATCCCATCAGTGGAGGTGAGTGGTGATGATGAGGGATTAGGCTTACATGGCTTCGACAAGGGCTAGGGATCAGGCGCAGCTCACGAGGGTTAGGGATCAAGCACAACTCACGAGGGCCAAGGATCAAGCCAGCAAGATGAGGACAAGGAGGATGATGATGATTCGGATGAGCAGTAGTAGTATTAGTTATAGTTTGCATATACTAATTTGCCATGTATATGCTTTTGTATATCGGTTCGTTTGAGTGATTTTGTATCACCCTTTTGAAAGGGTAATTTTGTAATAAACAATGTTGTATATCTTCGACATGTATATGCTTCTGTCACTCGATTCATTTGAGCGATTTTGTATCACCCTTTCCACAAGAGAAATTTTAAAATAAAAAATGTTCTTTTGTAATTACTAAATAAAAAACTTTAGTGGGGAAAAATAGGGCTTGCTCTGGCCTTGTTTAGCCCCACTAATGTTTTTTTAAAGCTTATGTTAATCATTGCTATATAGCGATGTTTAATAGTGTCGCTATATGGTGACGTTTACCAATGTTACTATATAGTGACATTTACCAGTGTCGCTATATAGCGACGCTTATATAGCGACCATTCTTTTTGGATAATTATCGTGATGTAAATAACAACCTTTGCGCCCCTTTAAAAAAAACTTTTTAGTGTAAAAAAGGTCGGTATTTTCATCGGAAAATGACCTATGCCTTGTAGTGCATGAGACTCAATATGACAAAGGAAGCTACCAAGAAACAACAACCAGCACACCATTGAAATAAGAAGAAAGAGTTTTGAACTTGGCTTCTAAAACAACTAACCACAAAGAGATCCACTTCGGAGCAATTGAATTTTTAAGAATATGACTACCGATGGTTATTTTTTAATCCCCACATAGGTGAAAGGAAACTCTTGGTTTTGCCTACATCAATTATTCAATGAACACCCAAGTCCTAACATTGTTGAACTAAGGATTTGCAAGGGATTTTAAATTGACGTTTTGAAACATTTAAGATCTTTTAGGATAAGACAACACCATTTAAACTACCCCAAAAGTAAAAATTTCCCTCTATTGGCTATGTCTGATTAGCACATCATTATACTTTACCACCTATAGTCAATATTGTATACCACACTATACATTACTAGCACCATGTATACTGAATAGATTTAAATGCATTTTATATATTTAATATAGTTTGTATATATTGAACAGATTTAAATGCATTTCATTTATTTAAATGAACAGATTTAAATGTATTTCATATAGTTAATATAGTTTGTATATTGATCATACTATCATTTTATTGAGGATGATGTTCATTTGCATATGGAGATTGGATTGAGTTTATATCATTGTATTTATGTCTTCATTGTATATTTTAATCTTCATTTATAATATATGAATTTAATGGTACATCTCATGTAGATTGAAAATTAATATAGATATGCATATTTTCTTATTTAGAGTGTGTATTTCTTAGTTAGACTCATGCAGGGCCTTGCAAAATCGAGCATGCTTCTCAATAGTCGCTCTAGAGCCTGGAGTCCCATGCTCCCAAGTGGAGTGTAGAGTGTAGATGATATCTTGCCAGATGGTGACCATGGTAGCCGAAGGTGGAACCAGATTCTCACCCATCATGAGATTGCAATGAGCCACCCAAATGTTCCATGCAGTGATACTGGCTACCAAGCTCTCTTAATTTTGCAACCCCAAATGCAACAAAGCACATTCTGCTACAACATGGAGTATTGAAAGTTTCTTTGAGATGTTCAATGTCTAGCAACCTGCGAGCTCTCCCTCTAGTATAGCTAGACTTTTGGAGGTCCACATTCATTGGTCTTCCCATAAGTCTATGCTCAATAGACAAGATTGAATTCTTCTTCCCATGCCAGTGAAAACTCAAACAATTGTGAACCATCCGGATAATATGTTGATCATAAAAAACAATTGTCATCTTCAAAACTAAAATGAAGAGAATATTTAAAAGGAATTACACATGGACCACATAACAAAAGGAACTTTTTGACCTCTCATGGTTGCCGGGGTGGAGTTTTAAGCATGAACATCCATTATTTCAATACCTTCAATGGGAAAGTGTGCATCATGAAAATGATTTTTTGGGCTTGGATGCCCATCATCATCATGCTCAAGTGAAGGAGTGGGAGGCACATCCAAGGTCACAAAAGAGGTTCCATCACTAGTACATGATACATCGATTGTAGCGACGGTAGCACCACTAGAACTATGACAAGAAGAAATTGAGATAGAAGTAGTGCCAAATACTAATTTTTGGGTTTAGTTTTTTTTCAAAAAATACTAATTTTTTCCTTATAAATTATATGAGAACCATACATTGTATTCTCATTGTTTACCGTATGTGCTGAAAACCTCGGGGGGGTCACTATGTATAAACCCTCTATATCACGTGCGTTCAAGGCCTATTTCTAAAATCCCTTATCTGTAAATTTTTCATGTAATAAAATGTACCCCTTTTCTATACAAATCTGTAAATTTTTTCCGAAACTAATTTAAATAGTCCCTTATGTATATTTATTTCTGTAAATTTTAGAAATAAAAAATATCCTTCTGTTGAACTCACGTGATAGGATTACATATGATGAGTGACCCCCCCAAGCTAAAAACTTGGAGAAGTCTCTTAGTATGTAGCAATCTCCAATGTTTTAGTGTTTGTTTTTTCAATTCGATAGAAAAATTAGAATTCGTGGCATGTTCCAAGAGGAATTTAAAAGGTTTGTAATTCGGCATGTTTACTAGAAGGAGAAAACAATGATACTGAAAAAAATCATTCAATATACCAATAATAATAGTTAAAATGGCTAAAAATCATTGTGAATCAATGTTTGCTTAGGTGTAGCCAATCGTGGAACTATTTTTGGGGCCACAATGTGATGTGCTTTTGGGTGAGATTTCGAATTTGGGATGGACCTACTCTCTCATGGGAAATTTTCCTGATGTCTTGTTGCCACACTGGCGTAATAATGAGACACAATCTATTTATTATTAACACCACAATGCTGGACACATAGTAGCTCTTCCCTACTTCATGCAACATAGTCTTTGATTTGATGACATCTTGCATATCTGCATTGCTTCACATAGCACTGACCACCTATTCTTGTGTAGCCTTTTGCCGTAGATTTGCCATCTGTTACTGGGCAACATGCCCATGCAAATCATGAAAATTTAAGGTTGGCTTGGAAAGACTACCGCATTGGTTTTGGGTATAATAATGAGATGTATTCTATCAATGTTCTAAACACCACTACACCACGGTCTTTGGCCTGACCACTTGTCATCGCCTAGACTTTTGGAGTAGCTTTGCTACCTATCACCGGGTAGCGCGACCATATTGCAGATCACGAAAATTCAATGTTGGCTTGAAGCACCTATCGCGTTGTTCTTGGAGTTATGGAGTTACCTATTTTAACTTATTACACAAAGAGATCTATGAAGACCACCACGCTAGCAAACAAAATGAGATCTATGATAGCCATCACACTGGTTCTTGGAGTTATATATTATTGCACCAAGGAAAATCTATTTCCTTGTGCAACCAAGGAAAATACAATTGATGATATTAGAAGCAAGGGCCATATTGACATGCCATATCTATCTAGTGGCATCCTAGATATTGTATAATATGTTGATATGGCCCTTGGCCCATAAGGGCCGTATCGTGAATTTCATTTTCTAAAAGTTTAATTTCATTTTTCTAGATGTATCTCTATGGAGCCACTACGGTCAGTTGTTGGAGATATTTTAGCACTATTTTGGTCCTAAACTAAGGAAAATGTAGTCCTACTTTACTGGTATTTTAGTCCTTGTTGAGTAAAGGAGCCTACGAGTTTGGAGGAAGCACTTGCAGATCGAGATTGAAAAACCACTATGCAAGTAGAATATGACAGCATCATGAAGAATGAAACTTGGGAGCTAGTAGATCGACCACCTAATAGAAAGGTTATTGGCACCAAGTGGGTTCAGAAGGTTAAGTATAAGGTAGATGGGACTTTGGAAAAGTACAAAGCCAGATTGGTTGCACAGGGATTTTTGTAGGTTGAAGGGTTTGATTTTCAGGAATCTTTCACTCCGCTGCCAAAATGATCACTATTCGCACAGTACTATCGGTGGTTGCTCATAAAAATTGGCCAATTTATCAAATGGATGTTAAATCAGCATTCATGAATGGTGACCTCAAGGAGGAGGTGTACTTGGCTCAGCCACTTGGGTTTGAGGCCCCCGATTTTGAGAACAAGGTATTAAGCTAAGGAAGGCTCTGTACGGGCTAAAACAGGCCCCAAGAGCATGATACCAATGGATAGACAAATTCTTTCATAAATTAAACCTCAAAATATGTGCCTCAGATGCTAACTTGTATGTGTACAGGAAAGGTGGAAAATCTGCTATTATTGTTCTATATGTGGATGATCTCCTTATTACAAGTGACTATGAAGACATGATCCAGTACACAAGAAAGGCATTAAGCACTCAGTTTGAGATCAAAGACTTAGGCTTGATGCACTACTGTTTGGGATTGAAGTCTGGCAAGAGCCAGGCAAGATCTTCATCTCTCAATAGAAATATGCAAGGGAGATCTTGAAGACATTTGGTATGTCCGAATGCAAGGAGATAGCTACACCTATGAAGGTAAATGCAAGGTTGTCTATGGAGGATGCCTCACCACCAACAGACATCAGGAGGTTTAGGAAGTTGGTCGGTAGTCTCATCTATCTGTGCAACACCAGAGCGGACATCAGTTTTGCTATTGGTGTTTTGAGCAGGTTCTCCAATAAGCCCCAGGAGAAGCATTGGAATGCAAGGATGTGAGTGCTCAGGTATGTGAAGGGCACTCTTGATTATGGCATCACCTATGGTACGGGCACTTCCTTGGCTGGTCATTGTGACTCAGATTGGGATGGAGATGTAGATTCCCGGAAATCAGTTTCTCGATATTGTTTCTCTTTAAGTTCAGGTATCTTCTCTTGGATCAGTAAGAAACAACCAATAGTGGCATTGTTCTACCGAGGCTGAGTACAAAAGGTAGCATGTTTTACTGCATGTGAAGCAGTGTGGTTGAGAAGGATCTTATGGCACATGGGAGTGCAAGAGGATGAGGCAACTGTGCTGAGGTGCAACAATTAAAGTTGCATGGCCATGGCTAAAAATCCAGTGTTTCATGCATGCACAAAACATATAGAGATTCAATATCACTACGTGCATGATTTGATCGATGATGGGATAGTGGAACCGGTCTACTATCCAACAGATCAAAATGGAGCAGATATCTTCACCAAGGACTTGGGATGGATCAGCTTCAGGGTCATCTTCAGAGACTCGGCATTGGGCCGAGAAGGTAGTTCACCTAGGGGTGGACATTGAGGGGGGGTGTTAGATATGCTCAATGCCCCACCCTCCTGGTAACCACCAGTGGTCCAAGGTGCTCAAGTTGTAAGGCCCCCATATGAGGAGAACCCATGTGTGAGCCCGGGACACTGGATGGATCCTGACTTGCATGTCAGATGAGGTCGATCAATGAGACCGTTGATGGTAGAAAGGTGATTGTGTGGGAGCCCTTTATTCTTGCTAGGGCATGGGGTCCAGCTGGCCCCCAGAGCTAGGGGGTCCTAGGGGGGCCAGCGGCCCCCTTGGTGGGGGTTCGGTGGCGAGAGCTCGTGAGGCGATGGTATAGGGAATATTCCCTGAATATTCCATGGATGACTAGTTGGTTCCATCGACTAGGTTGACTGGTCAGCTCCACCGACTAGGTCGACTGGTTGACTCCACCGACTACATTGATCCAACTACCACCCTCATAGCTATAAAGAGGCAACCTCCCCAGCCCATTGTATCAAATCAGTTTAGATTAGATCAGATCTTCCAGCTAGTAGCTCTTTACCTAGTATCTGTCTAAATCGCCATCTAAGCTCCATTGTGGGAATGCACGGGTAGATGGAGCCATCATCTATACTACATCAGTATTGAAGGAAAATTTTGTTCATCTCCAGTTTGTTGTGTACTCTCTATTCTTTGTTCAATTTCTGTTCCGCTGCGCTGTGTAATTTTACACTTTTTCCCTCTTTTTTTTCCTTCTCATATAGGATACAACTGTTCTTTCCTCTCCTACAGCTATTGTGATCCCAACAGGCATGGTCTAGAACATAGTTACACAAGGTGGTAATGCTGTGAGCTCTAGTGTGTTCTGGAGGCATGATTAGGAAGAAAGTGACACAAGCTGGCAATATTGTGAGCTCTAGTGTGTTGTAGAGGCATGGTTAGGAACAAAGTGACCAAAATGACTAAAGCTGGTAATATTGTAAGCTCTAGTGTGTTCTAGAGGCATGGTCAAGAAGAAAGTGATAGAAGTTGACAATAGTGTGAGCTATACTGTGTTGTAGAACACAAAAAATGCATTGGATGACTTGAACTTACAATTTGACTAACTAGATCGTCATGGAAGGTTTTGCCACAAGGGTCCACATAAGCTTCCCAAGAGGAAGGATGTGTTTCTATGTACCTTCCTTGCCTATCTTCTTTACAAGATCCTATTTCAGCATAGGAGTGGGAAGTAGTGGAATGTTTGATATAATTGACAATGGACTGTCTATAAGTTATGTGCAGCAATACCTTTTAGTCATCAAAAATGAAATGTATAGTCCTTCAACTTTACTTGAAATGGTGAAATAGTAGGCAAGAATCTAGAGAAATGCATGAAAATGTCCATTTTATCCCTCGTTCAACATCAGACAATGTGTTTGACTAGTACAAGCCGTCCATAAATTGTAGGTTGGGAATTTTGGAATTTGCAGAGGTTTTCTTCATGACTTGGAGGACATTAGAAACATTGATGAATTTTATTTTGATGGTTTTATTGCATGGTTTTGTGTCCAAAGTTTTCAGGTAATATGTCTAAAGTTTACAGTTTATACCTATTTGACTTGCTTGCATCATTATAGGAGACAATGCCATGATGGTAAGCATCCTATGTATTGATTTATATTTTATGGTCTATCAATGTAATGTGCTTTGTTAGGTCTACTAATGTAATGGTTATTGAATTGATGCAGGAGGCATTTGAGATCACTCATTGGATATTACTCAAGCAGGACGATATGTTATGGTCTTCCACATCCATTTTTTAGAATGGCCTACTTAACTACTATTATGGATAAATTTGACCAAAGTAAAAGGCATAAATATGTGTGTGTGATTGTATGTGTGGCAATAGTATAATAAAATATGGTGTGCATAAGGCCCAGGGTTGAAGTGGCAGGGCATGACCATGTGCCACCCTTCCATGTAAGAGGACCCATAAGGTGTGTTGTACATAATCCATGATAGTAATAATATAAAATGATAAGGTGGCATAGGTCCTCCATGTACCACCCCTCCACCTAGGTGGTCCCATGCTTGCATTTAGTGAGATGTGGCCAAAGGACCATGGGAGAAGTAATATAAAATAGGTGGACTCGATGGATAATATTATATTAGATTATTTCCTCCATGTAGGATAGGCCCATGTGGGGGGGGGTGTAGAAAGTCCAAGAATGCCAGTTAAATAATGGGAATGTAGGATGAGGTGGCAAGATTCCTTGTGCGAACCCTCCACTTGTCCTCCTAAATGTTTGAACATATTATAAAATTGGGAAGAGACCAAGGGAGTATCTTAGACTTGGGATATGGGGGTTGATGTATGTGGGAAAATGAGGCAAAGGGTTGTTGCACACAATTGAGAGTGTGTAACCGCCTAGCCCACATGGGAGACTCTTCCACACACACCATGCATGTGGGAGGATGCATTTATTGGGAGAGACCCCTTCTCTTGGATATAAAAGGAGGGGGCTATTCCTTGATGGAACATGCTCATTCTTGTAAAGCCACCTAGCTAGTACTTTGATTTCCCCCCCCCCCATCCTTCCTTCAAATAAAGCATGACTCTCTTCCCTTGATGTCTCCATCTCTACATTCCACCTCCCATCATGTACATGCTCCTCTTCCCCCTCTCCCTTCCCCCTTGTGGCATAGTCCCTCTCTTCATTCCCACCCCTCTTAATCCTTTTTCCCCACCTATGTTAATGCTTCTTCCCTCATGTTCCCTTTTCCTCTATGGCCCTTGAGCGTCACCATGCCTCGCATCTAGCATCATGCCTCGAATTATTTTCTAGTTAATAGAACTGGTGTGGCTGTTGGGATCAAAATCTCCATGGCTAGTGGTGTAAATTTTATTACTCCTATGACTGGGTGTAGTTCTGCAGCACCCTTCGTGTGCGGTTCTTTGCTTCTGCGCCTCCAATCTGCGTATCTTTTGCTCGCAGTTCTCTGCCTCTGCAATTGCAGAACTTATCAGTTTTTGTGCCTTTAGCCTACAGCTCTTGCGCATCTTCTGGGTTCCTGCATCTTTAGCTTGCGGTTCCTGTGCATCTTCTAGGTTTTGCACCTTCAGCCTATGGTTCCTACGCATCTTCTGGGTTCCTACATAGCGCCATGCATCTTCTGGTCGACCACACCTGCAAAACCACTCTTCTGCATCTGCAACACCCACACGCCCCCTGGTTGTAGCTAGCGCATCTACGCATCATGGACAGATCGCGAATCATGACTATTTTTTGAGTTCCTGTGTCTTCTGGCACATCTGCATGTCACAGACAAATCACGATTGTTTTCCTAGGTTCCTGCATCTTCTGGCACACTTCTGTGTCGCGGACAAACTTTTCGGGCTCCTGCAAAAGATCTCGTGCCCCTATCCTCTTCCTCTTCTTCTTCTCTTTCTCTTTCTCTTCTCTTCTTCTCTCCTCTCCTCTCTTTTTATTAAGGAGTGGGAATTGAATTCAAGACATCCCCAGTCACAAAAGGAAGACTTACTAATGGGCCAGTAAATAGGAAGTGATGAAAGTGTAATGATATTGCTTATATGGTGAAATCTCATGAACTGTAACTCTCTAACTGTAGGGAGTTTCCTCTTGTTGTAAAAAGCAAAAGTACTTCATTTCATGTGCTCTATTCATATCTGATACTAGATCGTAGATTCTAAACATTTTCAAGTTCACTCCTTAGATGCACGCCACACGAGGAGGGTGGATATTTATCTCACTTCTCGACCAGTTCAAGGAGTTGGTGCTTGGCCCTCCGCTCATTATGGCTACCAATTGGCAAGATCTCTTTCTTGATCTTCATGTTGATCTTCAACAACTGATTGTACAATGCATTGTTCAAGGAGACAACGGGCGGGATGATACACCGTAGATGATTTAAGGTGAAGAACTAGTGATACACTGGGAGGACTTTGATTTGAATTCTACTCATTGTGCAGTGATCGAGCTACTTGCTGCATCGGACGTAATAAAAAGGGTGACATTCTTTGAAGGGTGGGATGCTCCCCAAGCTTGGGGGAAGATTTGGGAAATGATTTCTTCTCAATCTCATTACAAAGGTTTCTAGGGCTTGGCTATGGTTGGTAATGTTTCAACCAAGGAATCCCTTTGTACCTAATCAACCTTTTGTCCCTCATTTTGAACTTCAAGTTGTAATTCTTTTTTGTCTAAGGACAAACTATCAACAAAGGATTGCAAGTTTATTTGGTACTGAACGTCTTGCTTAAGTATTGAATTCTCCCCACCCTCTCCTTCTACCTATCTTGGACTACCGAGAAACTTGGGATGTCTGGATTTTGGCCTTGGTGTGATGACATCTTGTCTCCTCTAATTTGACGGCGTATACAAACCTTTGACCAAGGCTACTAGTGTGGGTGTGAAGCTCACTTCACCAAGGGGTGAGGTGTATTGTTATAGTAAGTCTGCACCAGCAAGTACTTGCAACAAAATTGAGTACTCAGCACTCATTTTTGGGCTACAAAAGGCACAAGAACATCGCATCAAGCAACTTGACGTGCAAGGAGATTCTTAACTCATGTGTGAACAAGTTGGTGGAAGGTGGAAGGTGTGGAGCGAAGGCTTGGTTCCATGACATCAACAAGCATTGGAACTTTGCCAACAATTTGAAGAGGTAAAAATTCAGCGTATCCCTCGAGCTCAAAATCTAGTTGTTCATTTCTTGGCCCAACATCGCCCCAACAAAGCCGCAAGCTAAAATGAGTGGAAGCATCGCCCCAACAAAGCCGCAAGCCACAAATGAGGGTGATCATTTGTAAGGAATGCAAAGCTTGTGGTCATCAAGAAACTAAGTGTTGGGCATATTTGATACGAGTTTACCGACTTTGGAAGATCATCAGAAAGGTCCTCAAGGACATTGCACAAAAAAAGGATGCCAAACTGCACACCCCTTGAAGAAATAGCATGGCCACTACAAGAATTGGAAGAAGCTGAAGGTGATGTGCGAGCTCTCCAACTATTGACATTTGTCATGGCATTCTTATTTGACTTGATGAACAACCTCATGTAGCACCGCGTCTCTAACCCTTGCTTGTGAAGATGGATGCAATATCATGAGGGTTGGTCCTTTTAAGATTGTCTATGAGCTATTCTATGCTAAAGATTCTTCCCGTATAATATTTCACAATACACCAGTCACATCCTACCCTGCCTATGTGTGCTTTGTGGATGTATCTTCACTTGATTTTTAGCTCAAGCTACCCCTTTCCATTGTTTGCCAATAGATAAGCCTCATTTCATCTCTCTCTTTTCCATTTTCCAAGCATGGCTAACATTCCCGTGTTCTGTGGATGGGTTGAAGAAAATCCAAATGAGTATCTTGTGGCCTTCAAGCACCGTTGTGTTTCTCTCAACTTTCTTATTGAAGATAGATGGTTGTTGGTTCCTCCCACATTCCTAGAGGGTTTGGCTCAAGTTGTTGGGATATCTCAAGGTGTATGCCTCACGCACACCTTATGTTTCTATGTGTGAGTGCTAAAGGCACAGTTAGGTGCCCACAAGCACAGCTAGGTGGTGGAAGAGCCACATAGGATGATTGAGAGAATCTAGGAGCAGATTGAGGAGATGATTGTAGAGCTCTGAGGTCATCAGTGATGTCAGTGAGCTTGTATGAGGTGCCTACTTAAGGACCTCACTCTTCTTCATTCCATAAGCAAGTATTCTAAGTTTGTGTCCACTCTTTGCTTTCCTTTCAGCTTTCCAACATGGTATCAGAGCCCTTTGATCCCCCTTGAGCCCATTTCTGCCACATCATCATCTTCTTCTTCATCTTCTTCTTCCCCATCTTCCTCCTTCTTCCCAAAATCTTAGAGAGCTTGGTTCTCCGCCTACAAACGACCATTGCCCAAACCCTCTGAGCTGGAAACTCCTCTAGTATGGGTGAACTTCCACTTGCAAGCAATTGAAGAAAAAACGTCTGTGGTGGCTGCCATTTTCTAAATAGCGAATTTCTTCTGTTGCTCAATACTCCCTGCCTGCTCCACCATTGCCTGAGCCCTCTTAGGAGTAGATGGGCGACCTTAAAACAAAGATTTTGAGCCATTTTTCAGGTCATTTGGTTCAGTAACGAGGGAGAAATCGTCAAAACTCAGTTTCAGCCTATAGCAACTCTCCCGGGCAAAAGTGCACACCATTTCGTCCAACCTCTATGCTGGACCGTCTTTGGTATATGAGCTTTCTTTTGCTTCAGAAAGCCCTCTTTTCCTTGCTTTGAAGAGTGAGATACAAGCCCTCCAAGTTCAGCCTTTTAGTTTTGATAGTTTTGGACAAGTTTTTGAAGATGATGCTACATAAAATGCTACTCTAGCATTTCTGGTTTTTTGAAACTTTCAATAACTTTAGTACAAGTGTGGCTTCAGTTTTGTTTTGAATTGCTAGACCTGGTTTTGATTGGAAAGTATTCATTTTAGCCACTTCTATGAAGCATGTAAGTGAAAGCATCATTGTTTGAAATTTGGTCACAAGACTTTGCTACATTAAATGCTTATATTTTGAAGCATTTCAGTTGATATTCTAAGCCCTGTAAGAGAGAAGACACTGCCCAATACCTGGGTTAGACCCTCTCATGGCTTGCTTATGTAAAATATGTGAAAAGCCAAAACATAAAGCAATGTCTTGTTATGCTACAAAGGATGAAAATGTCAACTTGACTTCCTTGTTGAAGATTGCCAACACAATGGTTGCCAAAAAGGAAGAAACTACAGAGATCTACCCTCTCATGGCACTTTTATTTGACTCCAAGTACAAGAAAAAGATGAAGGTCAGATACCTAAGATATGCTTCTCTACATAACTATGGAGACGACAAGATAATTGTTCTCTTGAAGGATATGATTTTCAGATCCACTTGTTCTATCATAGTACCATCTTATAAGGCATTAGACACTGCCCATGTGGTAAGACCTTGCCTTGACATAGATATTTTGCCTCCACAAGATGAGGCATCCCATGAAGATTATGCATTTTAAATCATCTCTATGTATGCTCTAGATCTCTCTTTTTTATGTCAAGGTACTCAGCCTGGATAGTCCTCCAAAATGAATGAAAATAAACTATTGTGTTTTGTGTGTTTTCTAAACACCTTTGGTCACCTTATGATGTAGGCCATGTGTATGTTTTGTTCCATGGTACCTCCTGCAGACATTGTGTGCATGTACATGCAGGGGAGATAACCATTGGAAGGTCTTTCTGTATCCCTTTTTGTTTACCTTACACCCAAGGAAACCCTTACTAGCATGAGAACCTAGCCATAGATTTATCCTTGACCACCATGAGATGGCATGAGAAACTATGAGACTAGATGTATCCTTGACATAGCCTGAGGCATTTCCTTGAGGGGGGGTTTGTTGGGATATCTCAAGGTGAATGCCTCAGGCACACCTTATGTTTCTATGTGTGAGTGCTAAAGGCACGGTTAGGTGCCCACAAGCACAGTTAGGAGGTGGAAGAGCCACATAGGATGATTGAGAGAATCTAGGAGCAGATTGAGGAGATGATTGTGGAGCTCTGAGGTCATCAGTGATGTCAGTGAGCTTGTATGAGGTGCCTACTTAAGGACCTCACTCTTCTTCATTCCATAAGCAAGTATTCTGAGTTTGTGTCCACTCTTTGCTTTCCTTTCAGCTTTCCAACACAAGTGTGGTATGAGAAGTAGGCTGAAGACGTTTGCCAAAGTTGGCCAAGATTGACAGCAGCGATGATTGAGTATCTTGGGAAAGAAGAGGAGCTAGAGAATGTGTACTTGTAGGTGGCAAACTTGAAGTACTCAGAAGGTGAGATGGCGCATCGATATGTGGATCGAGTGGCCATGCTCCTGGACTATTTAAATGCCATGCAGGAGAACAATGCTGGATTTCCTACTCCCTTTATAGGTGGCACAAATGCCATGATTATATGTCATCCATATATATGGCATTCATTTCAAGCAACAATGGAAGATGATCAAAGAAACATTCATCTAAGATAGTCATGAGGACAAACTTGATTCTAGTTTGCCAATCTACAAGTTTCCCTCTCTCAAACTTATCAAGTTTTGAGTAGAAGTATCTTGAACATTTGCAAGAGATTTTGACCAAAATCAGAGAAGAAATTGCAGCAATTCTTTGACCATGAAATTTGACTTGATGGAGCAACATATTAGAGGGATTTTGCAGCAAAAAGAAGTTCTAAGGGTCACCTATCAGCAGCTACAAGCAAAGGCAAAATTCTTGGGCAAGTTATCAAATACCAGTAGTAGAAGGTGGAGACAAAAAATGGCCAGATCTCTTCGAATACTCAAGCATTTCTTACCAAAATTGATAGGGAGGCTCCTTTTGATGTCGCCCAACTAATCCTAGAAGGGTTTTGCAAGATAGACTTCTATCAGAGAGAACTGAGACAAAGTGGTGAAATTTTGGTGACTTTTGCAAAGACAATGTCGGGCAGAATATGTTGAATTAGGCCGAGCACTTTGTGGTGTAAATTTTCCCCTATATGAAGTATCTCTAGCTAAAAGGATGGAGCAAATGAAGTTGTGGATGAGGAGAACTAAGCTTAAACAAAAAATGGACATAAGAGAAGAAGAAGATGAGTTTGAAGAAAATGAAGGAGATTATGACACGTGGCATCTAATTAGGATTTGGAGAACTAGGCTCATGGTGGGTCATATGGCTCTGATGCCAAATGAAGTAAGTACTCAGAGGAAGACATGATGAGATCAACAATGAAGGAGAAGATGTAGTTTATTCATGAGAGGAAGTACCAATATATAGTCCAATGATACACTGTATGTGAGCTCAAGAGAGAGCATCACAGATCTGCAAATCACTCCACTGATCTCTCCATGAATCTCTCAATCATACACTACAACCTTCCACACTCACACCTAGTGACTGACACATCATCAATCACACCTACTAATACCTATCCATGCACAACATGTGTTCACACACTCACAACCTTAGACCTTAGGACTCTACGTATGATCCCATTACATCAATTTCTCCTTCAGTTTTACCACGTACATGTTAATCTTTTTCGATTCATCTGGTGACAATTTGTTCTGCTTTCTACACATTAAGCAGTCACACTACTGTCACTCATAAACATGGGTTGTGGATTTGGTTTGGCACATGGATGTATCTCCCAATTCTTCGATCAGTATTGCATTAGTTTGTGGTGATGGTTGGTCATGTGGAGGTAGTCCCCATCATGGTGGCCAATGCATGATCTCTAATCCTCCCCCCATTCTATGTTTGCATCAAAATGGGCAATGTTTGTGCCTAGTACTTGTAGTCTTTGTCAATACCAAAATTTTGTTCACCCTTAGGCTACTTTCAGGTTCCAATTTTCGCTGTTCCATGAAATTCATATCTGCAAGAAATAGTAAGAATGTGATAAATTAATAATTGTTAAAATAATTGTACATGTGATGTCATGCATCAAAAAATCACATCCACCATGTCATGTCTCAAATATCCCCAAAGACTGTCGTCATCTCGAATGTTGACATTAGTAAAGCTATCCTCTCGCTCCAAATGTGATCTATGCATCTCTCCAACACACCTTCTAAAGGATATGGCCATCCCTTTCCCATAAATTCCCTATTCCATCCCTTAAATTTAGCCCTTCCCCTTCTCCTTACCCATATCCTATTCCCTTTTTATATGCTTTCCCTTCCCTCTCTCCCCTCTCCTCTTTTCCCCTTGTTCTAGTCTCATATTTTCCCATATGCTTACCCTTCCCCATACCCATCTCTTTTATCCACTAAATTTATCCCTTCCCCTTTCCCATTCCCTTTCTCTTTCCTTTTCCGGCCGTACCCTATTATATATCCCATCCCCCTCCACCCTTGTATGTTTTAGCTTTGTTTAATGACCAAAATGCAATATTTTAGGAGCAAAATGCAGCTTTTAAATTGGCTTTATTTATAGGTCACTTGCATGAGCTACCTCATGCAAATGGTATTATTAATTTATATGTGTTTATAGTCCCAAAATGTAGTCTTTTTAGGTCATTTTCACATTGGGCATGTCCACCAAACTTTTCTACTTTTATTATGGAACTATGTTGTTTTTGTCGCCAGTTATGGTCCTATTAACTCTGCACATCTATTTTATTTTACAACATAAGCTTTATGTGTAAGTAATATATCATATTGATCCAAGGACTTTTATTTTTTAATCCCATATTTTGAATGTGATAACTATGTTTAGTCATTTCTCCTCTACATTGGAATTCAGCTATAGATCCATGTATTCATGGGTCTCACAGACAAGTCTTAAGTAGATGGGTGAGTTAGTCTCTAGAATGAGCCACTTTACTTTGAGCCATTCCAACAAGACCAAGAATTGAGGTATAGTTCCATGTATTTATGGGTCTCACAAACAAGTCTTAAGTAGATGGGTGAGTTAGTCTCTAGAACAGGCCCACATTACTTTGAGCCATTCCAACAAGCCATCTTGGTGCTTGTGTTGAAGAGGTCTCACTAAAAATCCACTCATCCCTCTCCTTTGATTCAATACATCAGGCCACCTCATAGTGGGTAGCCTAGCATGAGCCCATACTACTTTGAGCCATTCCAATGAGCCATGTTGGTAGTGTTGGAGATGTCTCGCCAAACATCTGACTCGTTTATCTCCTTTGACTCCATACATTAAGCCACCTCATAGGTCATAGTGAGGCATCATCAATCGGGGATGATGTCCTTGTAGGAGTGGATGCTGTGGTGGGGGCTTAGACAATGTTATAGAGTCCATACATTAGAGCCAAGACCTTGTTCTTGAGGCACAACTTCCTAGTGGATCTTTCAACCCATCTACCACCCAATCTAATCCACACCCTGTTGGCAACCCTATTACAATATAGATCTTCCATATGATGTTCATGAGTCATTGAGAATGCCAAAGGGTCCATAGTTCACTACTACTACACTTGGATCATATTGTGACATTTAAGTAGCGATGTTTAGTGCATGCAGGGTGCTAATCATCGGTGTCCATCAATCTGAAGGGAGGGATGATAGCATGGAGCAATCCACCATGAGTTACTAAACTTGCAAACCGTCTATGGATGGAGCAATGCAAGTTTGAATGCATTACTCAAGTAAGCTTTAAAGCCTATTTTGCAAACATGGTGAATTATGCTAGTGGGTCAATTACTCGAATGCTTTTCCTCATTTATGGTCTTCATGTGTAGGCTATTGTGTAAAATGCTTCCAAGGGAGAATAAATTACTGACCTCAAGAGATATGGCAAGGCAACATGTGAACTCTCTTGGAGGATTAGATTACAAGCACATCCATGTATGCGTCAACGATTGCGTTTTGTTTCGTGGACTACATAAGGATGCAAGAGAGTGCCCTACTCCTGGAGAGGCAAGATATAGAGTAGATCTCAAAACTTTGGATGTGCCTCGTAAGGTTCTGTGACATTTTCCCATAATCCCTCGCATCCAACATATGTTCAAGTGCAAAGCCATTACAGAGCTCATGTCATGGAATTCCTCCCATCAATCAACAAATGGCAAGTGGAGAACTCCCGCAGACTCTCCTACGTGGAAGCATATTGAAGACACATGGCCAAGCTTCAAGGAAGATCCTAGGAGCTTGAGACTTGGATTGGATATGAATGGTGTGAACCCATTTGGTCTCAAAACCTCCTCTTACAGTGTATGGCTAGTGATATTGGTGAATTATAATCTTCCACCCTCTATTGCTATTAAGAAAGGACATGTTATGCTGTCCCTTCTAATTCTAGGGAAACGAGAGGGAAACATAAAGTCAAAAATCCTGATGTTTATTTGGAGCCTTTAATTAACGAGCTAGAGATACTTTGGAGAGGTATCGAGGTGCATGATGTGAGCAGGCCTCCCTCATCACGAGACTTCAACTGCAAAGCAGTTTTGATGTGGATGATGCATGACTTCCTAGGCTATGGCGAGTGTTCAGGTAAGCATTGCACTTTTAATTATGAGTAGGCAACCCATGTGGCACCTTGAACCCACCTTCAACTCTTAATTGCATCTATTGTTCAGGTCTCACTACATTAGGTTACCATGCATGTCCTGTTTGTGGTCCTCCGCTAGTTGCCTCAGGGGCAGATGCATTCAATAAGGTCATCAAATGCTTCATCTGCGAGATCTTCTCTTCACGGTTCCCTGTTATGACAAGGTCGTCCACATAAAGGACCACGATCATACACCTGTCTCCTTCTCTGAAGATATACAAATTTGCATCAGATGGGCTCCTCCTGAATTCGTTTTGTAGAAAGTAGGCATCAATTCGCTGGTACCATGCTAGTGGGGCCTGTTTCAGCCCGTAAAGTGCCTTCTTTAGTTTGTAGACTTTACCTTCTGAACCGGGGATCTCAAAACCTGGTGGTTGTTCCACGTATACCTCCTCCTTGAGATCTCCATTCAGAAAGGCGGATTTTACATCCATCTGAAACACGGGCCAACTTCCCTGGGTAGCTAAAGCCAAAACACTGCGAATTGTGGTTAGTAGAGCTATGGGAGCAAAAGTATCTTGATAATCAAAACCATGTACCTGTGTGAATCCTTTACACTACCAAATCTTCCTGCTAGAGTCCAGGCTCTCATACCATGTAAGAAAATAATACAACGACTGTGCTCAATAGATAACAGGATCTCATACACAAGAGAGAAAACCAGATAGTATGGAGAATCAAAAATTTGATTACTGTAGAGCTGATACAATAGATGGCACTGCCTCCCAACCGTGCGCTCCTATGAAAGAAGCTTCAATGGCAAGCTAGAAACAATAGAGGATGGAGGCTGGATGCTAAGGAATCAGGGTTGCTCTTATATAGCCACCAATCGTAGTCAGTTAGGCTCAATTGGGTGACCGACATAGTCCACCCAAAATGGTCCACTGGGGTTCGGTCCCAAAATAGGCCACTGACCATACGATAGGACCGGTGCACAAAACAAAGCAACTGACCTACGGGCACTGTTCGGCCCAGAGCCATCCGGGATCATTTGAGGCTCCAAACAAGCCCTGCAACCTGAGAGTGGGCTGCCCTAGGAAATGCTCCATCTACCCTCAATGCGGTCAGTCATGGAATGCCTTCCTGCACTTGCATGTAGCCTAGTTCGCAGTGTACCAACTCTATCTAAAGCCGTCCAGCCATCAGGCCACACATGGCCCCCATCTGGTGTCCAAACCAGGACCTACCGGATAACTGAGCTACTCAAATGCCTTCTCCTCATATGGGGCGCTTACAAGTAGAGTTAGCTGGTTCCCGCATAGTTACACGAGAGTGGAGCATTGGTATCTAACAGGTATAAGAGTCACTTGTATATATTTCTGAGTTTCTTGTTGATGTGGATAGCTCTCTCCCATGACTATGGAGAGATGATAAAGACCTAAGGATGACCTCTATTGTGTGATGAAAAGATGGGTGACAAGATACGAGGATGCAAAGGCAAGAAGACAAGGAGAAAGGGCCCTCTTTCGTACACACCACGGATCTCGTGTGCCATACCCTCAGTATCTAAGAGCACTTCCAAAGGATATTCATGTGGATTGGCTACTTGATGAAATGGAGAAACAGAGAAAGACGAGGGGATGCATATCACAATGGAAGAATGGGAGTATGCTAGCGGATGCATGAGCAAGGTCGGTATATAGAATGTTATGCATAAGTTAGGAGCTATCAATAATTTAGATTGCTTATTTAATTGATTTTTTCTTGGTGTAGTGCACTATGTTCAATGCTATATGGTGTGAGGGCAAGCATTTTCGAACACATTAACAGATTGATCATAAGAGAAACACACAAGATTGCGGTCCCATTGCTAGCTTTGAGGGAGCCAATGGAGCCATGGATGATTATTGTGGCATGATCCAATATATTATTAAGCTTGACTTTCGATGCTTCTTTGTGTATGTTTTGGATGTAAAGTGGTTTAAGGACATGGTGGAAAGAGGCCCTAATGCAACAATCAAATGCCATGCAAGTGGCTTCGTAACTATTGACTCCACAAAGTTTTGGCAAAGTAGCCAGGACACACTAGTACTACTGCAACAATGTGAACAGGTACTGTGCACACATATAAAAATACTCGCTTTTAAATATTTGATACCTTCGATGCAAGGAAAATAACATGATTGTATTTGTGTTTGAATTAGGTTGTCTATCAACCAATGGTGGATAATAATAGATGTTGGCATGTCATACCTATTATGCCACGTTCCAAAGTGATGTATAGTACATTTACTAATATGGAGCATATGGAGGATGATCATGGCCATGGAGGTGATGATGACCGTGATACGAGAGAGGAGGATGATCATGAGATAGGAGATACAAATATTGAGGCCATTACCCATGAGGATGAGCCTACCATTGGTGATGCTGATTTCGATGAGCACATGAGTAGCACAAGTAGTAGTGGGTTGAATGTATTTGTAGATCTAAACACTTGTTTCGATTTTGAAGTAGATAGTTTAGCAAGGGTTGATCTCATTGAGGATTAGATTGAACCGTAGCCCATCATTGATATTGGCAAAACTATTTTACATATTGTCTCATTCTCCTCACCTCACTTAATTCTTGTATATGTGGGCTTGCAAAAAAGCATTGATGTTTTTGTTAAAATTATGTGTTTTGGTGATCATGGGCAATGTTTGGAAAGCAGTGATGTACACCAAAATCTCACTTTCTGTATTCTTTGTTTAGCATCTAAATATGCATCTAATTCTCAGTATAGACGTGCAAATAGATGCGCTAATACACACGCAAATAGACGCACTGATAAACACAATGTTAGACGGGCCTGTATTTTCTCAGTGTAGATGCGCTAAGACGTGTTAATACACGTGCAAATAGATGTGCTATTAGACGTGCCCGTAATTTCTCTATTCAAGCTATGCCTATAGACGCGCCCGCTATTTTACGTATCTATCAAGTGCGTCTATAGTTGCTTTGTGTTGTTGTGCTACTTAAGAGCGGGCTACCATGGTTGTACACTAACTCGAAAGAGTTGCTCGTTGTATTGATCACATCCACTACATTTGTCTATTCGGTAATGTTTGTATTATGTTTTTCCTTTTGTGAGATAATTAGTATTGACACATATGGGGTACACTCAATTGTATCAATTGGGCACTTAATAAGGAACTTGTCTCATTGGTAATGCATTTGTTGGTGGTTAATGATTATTATCAAGTTTGCATTTAAGTGTGAAAGATGGCTAGATTCTATCTAAGGGATCATAATTTTTCGTTGAGCGGAGTATTTTTGCCGATGAGATAGCATGATCTACATGAACATTCCTCATTTATCAAGCTCACTTGGTTCCATTTGAATCTTGCAAAATAAAAAATCCCATAATGCATAGATAGTCCAACCTGTATGTACAAATATGTTTCTTTTTGTATAACCACTCACCAAAAAGATAAATGATTTATTGGCCATGCTACACCACTATTCTAGTTTTACATCAATTGGTATTGTACCTTTGTTGAATTCTAGTGAGAATCTACCCAATACGTATTCCATTGTTATACCATGGTTGTTACTAGAGGCAGCTATGCCAAGGCGATGATAAAACATTCCAAGTGATTTGGCTAAGTGTATAGTAGGATCCTAAGCTAGTATACCATGTAGTACTCAATAAAAAAGCTAGTAAGGTAGCTAAGAGATGAACGAAACGATGAAGCAATATATGTAGCTATGTGGATAAACTTGGAAAAATGAGAGAATACAAAAGATAAATATATTATACTACATGGATATACAAACATGGACAAAAAATGATAGCTAGATAAATTGGATCAGTTACCCCTTATTCATTACCTATGCCCATGAGTCACGCTACTTGACTTATTGACCAAGTATGATGGTGATTTAAGCAATTGAATGTGCAACATATGGAACTCTAGCAAAGTTGAGGCCTCTTTCTGAAGTCGGTAACTTTAGATCAAAGTAGCGTGCCATGTGGTGGATTGTCATCATTTATAAGCCTTGCAAGAGGAGCAATAATATCTTCTTCAAGGTTCAAAAGTGAAAGGCATTGAGAGTCTAAGCTTTTAATTATTTGCGACCACTTTATGTATGCAGGACTTGTACTTTCCATTGGTCAAAATCTGCAAGATAAAGGGTCCCGTGAGTTCCTATGCATGATATAGGGGAGAGAGAGACGCGTTTTAATAAGACAAGAGGGAGAGAGAGAGACGGGCGTTTTAATAAGGCAATACGGAGACATGCAAGCTGTCAGGTAGTGAGAGACAAGGATGTCACATGCACGAGAGAAACGGCGCACCTCGAGTTGGTCTGCCAAAAGCACCAAGATTGTACCAGGCCGATGTTTGACATCTACCCATTCGCCTGTATTGGAGAGCGCTTGCAATCCCCCGACCTCGTCTTGAATTATGAGCGTAAGAGCTCCGAAATCAGAGTGCTCTTTGAATCCCAGTTGTGTACTAGGAACAGGGCAAGCGGGGTAGAAATTAAGGGTGAGTACTGCCCGCTCAATTGTCGGTAATGCAGCTTTCAGGTACGCCGCTTCCAATCCCAGGCTCTCAAATATAAGAGAATAAAGAATGCTCCCCAGGTTCTCCATGTTCCGTCCAAATTCTTTAACAGTTTCCCTGCATCATTGAGACAAGTCGTCATTGTCTTTCATTTTCTTCAAGCGCGCTGCTACTAGTGAAAGCCGTTCAAACGTGTGACTCACCCAAAACATTCCGATGCCTCTTGAAACCCATTGCAAACACCTGGACGACGTCGTATTACCAGTATCTCCAGCCAGTTTGCCGCTTCAGTCGCCTCATTTGACATAAAGGTGATCCCTTTCTCTCTCCCGGTCGTGCTAAAACGTTGTTTATCCCTAGATGGTTGCTCATAGAAATGTCGAGCAGCTGCGCGCATACTATTGACCAACTCTCGAGGGACGCCATGATTCTCAACCTTACAAGACAAATAAGACGTGTTGAAAAAGTGCAGAGCGATACGAGCCTTGACCATGATCTGCGGAACCAAAGGGCTAGAACGTACCTGAAAACAGCCCCACTCACGACAAGCACTGGCTATTTCACGGAGAAGTAGGCCTGGCCGATCTCCCAGCAGGTCTGCAAGGTCGAAAGTGGGGACTTCTGGGCGATGAGCATGGACAGCGGCGGGAGCTGCAGCCATGGGAGGAATGAAGCAACGGAAGAGCTGGAAGAAGTGGAACAGCGTGAGGCAGTGAGGGAAGCGGGCTGCGGGACATATTTTTATTTCCATCGAGGTCCATGGATTGTACGTAGAAAAGGTGTGTGTTGTGGGGCCGCGTCGTTCGTACTTCAGGAAAAGAGAACCTTACAAAGCTGTCAGACAAAAGACATCTCCATCAAAATGCTTTGAAGACTAGCTCTAGCGCTCTCCTCCGGCCAACTGGCCACTAGCCACTTTACTTGTATCCCTATATCAACTACTGCTTTCCTTAACGTAGTGTGACCCGTCTAGAGACCCGCTCCACTTGGTCTCAAGGTGAGATCTAAATTTTAAGAAAATAAAATTTCAAGTTTCAAGACCCCTCGATCTCTTCAATTTGTCAGTTTTAGAGTTGTGATTGTGCCATAAATTTAGTATCAATCTTATTGTGGTGCTACGTGAGAAAAGAGGAAGCAAAAAATTTTAGTTATTGTTGCAACCTTTATTCCTCTCAAATGCTTGGAATATTATGTGTTTAGTAGACTTTTGAATGCCCCAAGTGGAAACCATGGGTTTCATGCAAGAAATTCACCATGTCTAGGGCAATGCCATCATCTAATGGGAGCAAGAACAAAAAATCGATAGGGAAGATGGATAAGCAATCCAAAATGGAAAAGGTATTTAACATGTGTATGTGTTAATTATTTGGACATATGTGAGTGAGTGCATCCATGTATGTGTGCATGTGGTGTGGCTATACATGTGTCTATATGCATGTGCATGTCTATGTTTATGCTAATATGTGTGTGTATGTGTGTGCATGCATGTGCACAATTGTGCATCTCTTTACATGCATGGGCAACTCTTCTTTCTATCGTTTTAGCAAACTTCTTGAGTTCCAAATTCTGCATCTTCCATCCTATTTGTGCAATTGATTACACTTTGATTGTGGCGGAGAGACCTACCCTGAGCTCAGCAATATCATATAGGCCATGTTGTATCTCCGACCAATCAAGAGCTCCTCACCCTAGATACTTGCCAAGTTCACCAAATGTGGCAACCTAGCCTCTCTATTGCATCCAATGCATGATGAGATACAAATCCTTTGTCCCTCATGACAATTTGTTTGGGTGCTTGTGGCTAAAGCTCAGGGGGGTCACTCATAAATATGTAATCATAGCACGTGGGTTCAATAGAATGAGTTTTTTAAATGTCCTTTTTACACATTTTTCACATACAGAAGGGTATCATATAAAGGGGGTATTTACAGTTGGAATACAAAAGGGGTGTGTTTTATCCATTATAGATTTACAGATAAGGAGTTTTACAAATAGGCCTTGAATGCACGTGATATATAGGCTTTATACATAGTGACCCCCCTGAGGGCTAAAGTTTCTTTTTGATTGAGTGCTTTTAGATATGAGATCATATTGCAATGTCCAATCCCACTGTGACCACTGTATTTGACTATAGCAAGAAAGTTGTCTTTCTCTCATGAAATTCATCAAGATTGCCTGCCAAAATTAAAATCTAAACTCAACACTTAAAGACCGCTATAATATGTTGCATCATTAGGAAGAAGAAAATGTAGGATGCATTGTTAGAGCAATGCAATTTTAAGCAACTTCAAAGAGCATTATTTTGTGGCAAAGATCTCCAAGATCACATTTGCAAAGTTTGCATGCTTCATTGAAAAGACATAAAGTCCTCACACTATAGATACATTCACACACAATGGTCAATGTCCTAAATAGCCGGTTATATAACCACTCTTCTTTAAAAATATGTAACTATCCATGTAGCAAGAAACTTCACACACAATGGTCAATGTCCTAAATAACTAGTTATATAATCACTCTTCTTCAAAAATATCTTACTATCCATGTAGCAAAGTGATCGAGCAATACAATCTTCTTTGTCTGTATCTCTATCGTGTCCATATCACAGAGTTAGAACTTTATTCAATTTCTTGGCTTGCCTTCCAACATTTGTCCCAAATCTAATATGGTATCATTGCAACCTATTGATCCATCCCATGATACTCCTCAACACTTTATTGCACATGCCCAGATGTTCGTCTTGGTGACCTTATCGCCTAATCCCCAACTACCCCTATCTAGTTTATAGATGTCCATCTCGCTCACTGATTTTTGCAAATTTTCTAGTTCTCTCCAAGGATTTTTAGTCCTCGTGTTGAAGGATTTCCAGTCCTCGAGGAGAAAAAAGGATCCATAAATTTGTTTTATATCAATTCCATCCCAGCTCCTCGTCAAGAGCAAATTACCCTTTCTCCTCCTCTACTGATCTTGTTTCTTTGAGGAATAAACAAACTCTTTTTGAGGCCACCCACTACGTACAAGGCACAGGCCCTTTTTTGACAAAAATACCAATCTTTTTTACACTCAAAAGTTTTTTTTTAATGGGCACAAAGGTCGGTATTTATGTTGCTATTAGCATCAAAAAAGAACGATCACTATATAAGTATCACTATATAGTGACACTGGTAAACGTCACTATATAGTGACACTCGTAAACATCACTATATAGTGATGATTAACAAAAGATTTTTAAAAAAATTAGTGGGGCTAAACAAGGCCACAGCAAGCCCTGTTTTGCCCCACTAATGTTTTTTTTTAATTAATTACAAAAGAATGTTTTTGTTACAAAATTTTCCTTGTGAAAAGGATGATACAAAATCGCTCAAACGAGTCGAGCGACATAAGCATATACATATCGAAGATATACAACATTGTTTGTTACAAAATTATCCTTTCAAAAAGGGTGATACAAAATCGCTCAAACGAGCCGACATACAAAAGCATATACATGGCGAAGTATATGCAAACTACTACTAATACTACTACTTCTACTACTTATCCGAATCGTTGTCCTCGTCCTCATCCTCATCCTCGTCCTCGTCACATTGGCCTGATCCCTGGCCCTCATAAGCTACGCCTGATTCCTTGCCCTCGTGGGCTAAACCACAGCTTTGTTCCTACGCGAAACACGTGTCTGGTCTCTATGTCTATGGGAAGGCGACCCATCACAGCTTGCTATGGGCCCAATTTATGAGAGTTAGATAAAGTGCATGCAATATGTAGTAAAACAAAATAGAACAATACATTAAATGAGAAGAAGTAGACTTACCAACGGTTGCCTTGAATGCCAACCGTCTGCCTGCACCAAAGTGTGAAGTACCTACGGAGTCCATCCATCTCCTCGCAACCCTCCTTTGACCCTCAAACGCTTCAAGATGGTCCTTTATTGCTTCTCAAATAACTTCTAGTTAGCTTTGTCTGCCCAGCTGGGTTTAGCCTTCCCCTTTGCAATGGAAGTACGCAAGGTTGACCTACAATCCTTCAACAGGACCGCCATGCACTCTTTCATGTAATCCGAATTGAACTCTCAATTTGGGGGGTTAGGATATTGTCTTTTCAATTCCTTGATGACTGCCTGCTTCTTTTGGTCATCTTGCAGCCAGTCAATAGCTATGCCACTCCTAAAGTGGTGGCTCATCAACTACCTCATGGTGGCCATCAGGGATGATTTTTTCGCATTAGTTTCGTTAATAAGCGAAAGTTTTATATGCCTTGTGAAAGTTTATATGCTTTTATAAAAATAAAAGCTAAGTATATTCGCCACAATTTGAAACTAAAATTAAAAAAAGAGCTCGGTTTAGCCTTTAAGATTATAAAATTATAAATAAAGTCCATGAAAATTCACCAAAGTTTTATGTAATAAATAAATATATTTGGAAACTTTCGCCAACATATTATATATTCAATTTAAAATTTTGGCTAGATCTATACAATTAAGCACCAAAAGAAGACTTATGCCCTTATATCCAATGCACATTTGGCTAACTTAAGCCTATGGTAGGCCCATCATTAGCAGTATGTCTACCCCTCATCAAGTCATATAGTAGGGATATATATCTTCATGCTTCTATCTTCAACAAGAACATGAAAGGACACTACATACATAGATAAACAGAAACAACAAGCAAATTCTTAGCAAGAAGAATCAAATGATTAAAATGAGAAAATTAAAGAATGAAAATTTCTATAATGGCCTGGTAGAAGGTGTCTTGTTAGATATTTTAGGTATTTCTTTAATCTCAGTTTATGATCGCGAAAAGTAGTTAAAAATTCAACTAAATTAATGAATAGAGCTAGAGTAGTGAATGCAGTAAGTCACATATTTAGTTGTGTGTGTGTGTGAAAATCTAACTTTAATTTCATCATGTACTTCTATATATTTATATATTTAGAAATTTATCATAATGCAAAGAACTTGCCAGTCAACAGAGGCTTTAAATATAAATCTACCCCTCAAGCATTCTCATACATTTGGTACACTTAAGCCATCTATCCAGTCTCACAATCTTGTATAGTGGAAGATTCTATAGATTTTATTAGAACAAATAAGAAGAAATGAACTAAACTAAAATGCCACCATGAAAAAGTACAGCATATTAGCAATATGCATTCAAACTTGCATGGATTGATACGCATCATATTTTGTATCATGTAAAGTATCTCACAAGCTTGCCCATCTTGTAAATATAATCTTTCACATCCTTCGATGCACTACGTGAAATGCTAGTAGGTAGTATGAATTCTCGGGGGGGTCACTATGTATAAACCCTCTATACCACGTGCGTTCAAGGCATATTTCTAAAATCCCTTATCTGTGTAAAATTTTCATTAATAAAATGTACCCCTTTTCTATACAAATCTGTAAATTTTTTCCAAAACTATTTTAAATAATCCCTTATGTATATTTATTTCTGTGAATTTTAGAAATAAAAAATATCCTTTTGTTGAACTCACGTGATAGGGTTACATATGATGAGTGACCCCCCCGAGTATGAATTGAACCCACGAGGAGGTGGTTGATTAGTTGCTTATAATCATTCACTCACAAATTTGAAAGGAAAAAGATATTATGCACATAAAATACTTACTTGGAGCATCTTGTGCCAATCATGAGATTTCAAGCCATATAATTGCTCTACACCTCTTTTCTTGCTCTTTGTAAAGGCTCCCTTCAAACACCTCATGCATCCAGTGGGAGTACGAATTGTAGTAATAGCGCACTTCACCGTCGCCATCTCTAGCTTTGATAACATCCACGGTGCACGAGGTAAAAAAACACGCCCATTTGGTCTCTCTTGTGGCCAAGCTTCACACATCCTCCTTGTGGTACGTAGATCCTCCCTTATGCCTATGGAATCTCATGTCCCATTCAAATGCTCCCAAATGGTAGATGCCACATTCTTGAAGATATGCATGGGATCAAGCAGGCAATTGATCTTGAGGTGGGACCAATATGGTAAACGATAAAAGATGGAGTATCTAAACAAAAGTTGGTGTTAGCAGGCAATCTTTATTTCAAGCCAATATAGCACACAATAGTTACAAACCCTTACCGGCTCATGCCAAGTGGTGGAGGAGTCGTGAAACCGTCCCAAATTCACATCCAATCTCCTGCGATGAGTGATTGTGGGAGGACTTCATTCCAAGGGGCAACATATCTAGGATGATCAAGTGCAAGAAATCGATGGTGATTCTCATAGATGACCTTATTCAATGCATCTGCCCAAGAGGTAACTAGCAAAGGACCACAAAGAGGACATGCATGGTAACCCGATGTAGTGAGACTTGAACAATAGATGCAATTAAGAGTTGAAGGTGGGCTTAGGGTGCCACATCCTTTGCCTAGTCATAATTAGAAGTGCAATGCTTACCTGAACACTCGCCATAGCCTGGGAAGTCATGCATCGTCCACATCAAGACTGCTTTGCAGTTGAAGTCTCATGAAGAGGGAGGCCTGCTCACATCATGCACCTCGATACCTCTCCAAAGTATCTCTAGCGCGTCAATCAAAGGCTCCAAATAAACATCAGGATTTTTGACTTTATGTTTCCCTAGAATTAGAAGGGACAACATAACATGTCCTTTCTTAATAGCCATAGAGGGTGGAAGATTATATTTCACCAATATCACTGGCCATACACTGTAAGACGTGCTTTTGAGACCAAATGAGTTCACACTATCCATACCCAATCCAAGTCTCGAGCTCCTACTTTCTTGCTTGAAGCTTGGCCAAGTGTCTTTAATATGCTTCCACGCAGGAGAGTCCGCGGGAGTTCTCCACTTGCCATCGGTTGATCGATGGGAGGAATGCCATGACATGAGCTCTGTAATAGATTTGCACTTGAACATATGTTGGATGTGAGGGATTATGGGAAGATGTCGCAGAACCTTACGAGGCACGTCCAAAGTTTTGAGATCTACTCTATATCTTGCCTCTCCACAAGTAGGACACTCTCTTGCATCCTTATGTAGTCCACAAAACAAAATGCAATCGTTGACACATGCATGGATGCGCTTGTAATCTAATCCTCCAAGAGAGGTCACATGTTGCCTTGCCATATCTCTTGAGGTCAATAATTTATTATCCCTTGGAAGCATTTTACACAATAGCCTGCACGTGAAGACCATAAATGAGGAAAAGCATTCGAGTAATTGACCCACTAGCATAATTCACCATGTTTGCAAAATGGACTTTAAATTAAAGCTTACTTGAGTAATGCATTCAAACTTGCATTGCTCCATCCATAGATGGTTTGCAAGTTTAGTAACTCAAGGGAGGCACGTAGAACAGAGAATGTGCACCCCTCAAACAATGGAGTCGATGCTGCAGTAAAAAGATCATCCTGCTCCATGCTATCATCCCTCCTTTGATGGACATATAAATTCCTCACCATATCATCAAACACCTCCTCCTCTAGGGCTTCATGAGGTAATGGCGGAGGGCTACTATCACCATCACTCCATGCATCTGTAACGGTCCCTCCTGAAGATCCCACCTCATATTGCTGACACTTCGCCTCCTCACGGCGATCATAGGGCAACATATGCGGGTGTGGCACTGCATCCTGTATCAAATTAAAATGGGATCATAACTCAAATATATGAACACCCATAGGTATCTCAATCAACCTTAACTTACAAATCCTTACCCTGTTTATGGTCGCATCCCATTCTCCATACTTTGAGATGTGATTGAGTGTAATCCTGCGTGCATGATACATGTTTCCTCGACATCAATCACACATACATTTGATTTTTTGCTCCAACCACATTTCGCGATGGTGGATACGGAGGGATTCATCCTCACTAGAGCTACTTGTTGAAGATGAAGACATCCTACAAACAAACAACCCAAAAAAATTTGCTCTTCTTCAAATGTTTAATTTTAAACTTTGTGGCGCATCTAAAAGCACGTCTGTTTGTTCGGTGGTGCACATCTAAAACCGCATCTATTTGTTTTATGCTCCGCATCTAAAAGCGCATCTAAAACTACATCTACTCTGTGCATTTAGATGTGCCTATAGACGTGCTATTAGACGTGCCTATAGATGCAGCTTTTAAACCTGCTTTAAGTGCGCTCGCTTCGCTTTTCTTCACATTACTTATACTTCGCGTGGCTTGCTTGCTTCCTTATTAGCAGATCCACAGTTTCGACGCTTAAGAGGAAGGCACCCATACTTACTTCCAAGCTTACACTTAAGAGGAAGGCACCCACACTTACTTCCAAGCTTAAAGGAGAGGAGGACGAACAAGGAGGAGAAGAAACTTTGAAAAAGGAGAAGAACCTTCCATACCTCTATCCAAAGTAAGTCTTTTTGCAGTTGATCTTTTTTGGAAGTTTCCTCTCTTTGGATTTGTACTTTCTCGTATCCAAAAAATGCATGATCTGGGTATCAGTGTCACGTTTGTGTATCGGGTGCAATGTCCTTTTCTACTTTTTAGAAAAGTTCGTCTTTTGGAGTGCGTCTATAGGCTTGTCTCAGAGCGCATCTAAAACCGCATCTATAGGCATGTCTAAACGTGCTTCTAGCCTATTTGCAGACACAAACAGCTGCATCTATAGACGCGCTGTTATACACAAAAGTAGATGTGCTAATCAGACGCGTCTATAGACGCGCTCTGACAGTAATCCTCTCTTCCCTTCCCCTTTCTTCTCAGCTCATCAGTAATAGATTTTTTTTCTTTTTTCCCATTCATCATGTGGCCCGCTTCTAGCTCACCTGATCCCCGGGAGTCGATTTTTAGAGACTTATATAACCTTTTAGGGCACCCTCCTAGTCCTGCGAAGTTATACGGGTATATGACAGGTACTCTAAACACCCCCCAGGAGTCGGCACTACAGACTCCAAACCACCCCACACCAGCTGAGATCATCCCAGCGGAGTCAGCATAGCCCAGCCAGCTACACAGTCGATGCCCATCTCCCATGCCATCTTATGCCCCTTTCCCCATGCCGTCTTATGCCCCTTTTGCCATGCCATCTTATGCCTCTTCCCCCATGCCGTCCGGAGGTCCTTCTATCTCGCAGAGCCGTCAATGTACTTCTGTGCAGTCGAGACTCAGTTCTCCAGCTACGAGTGGTCAGCATAGTCCCATGCAGTCTCCGGCTACGAGTGGCCAGCGTACAAGCTCGACACGACATGGTAGTAGGCGTAGTAGCAGGGAGAGTGGTTTGAGTCTATGATCTTTTTCGAAAATCCTTCTCAGGTTTATAAAGTTGTACATCCGTAATGTTTTATCTCTTTCTCCAATTATGTGAAACTATTTTGTATTTTTCCTATTTTCTCAAAGTTACATCGCCCTCTTGTGATTGGTGGAGAGGGATTTTTCAATTTGGCCGAAAAGCCCAAAATGAGTTCCCTTTTTTTTCCTAATAGAAGGAAAGAATGAATCCAAGAGTACAACCAAGCCAAAAGGCATTCCAATGTATAGAATCAAATCAACATATCTTGGGGAAAATTCCAAGAACACAAGACCTTTTTTTTTTTTTGGCAAAAAAAGACTTCTATTAAGTATTAAAGAAAAACCATTAGAGCAAGCTCCATACGGGATACATCATGCGATGCATGAAAAGCTCAAGAGCCAAAAAGAAAGGATTGAGGCTGATAGTGCCATCTCAATCCGGTAGAAACCTCTAAGAAAAAGGGAGAACCCCTCCAAATTTGAAGAAAAATAGTCCTTCTAGAAGAGGTTGCCCGTGAAGAACCCTGCATGCTAGCCCATATGGCTATCAAAGTGTGAACCGTGTCAATCCAAATACCTGTGAACACCCTTTAATGGGTGTATCTGGGTGCTATCCAAGGCCTCAGTACATCTGGCTCTCCAAATGTGCCAAGAGGAAATGCTAGCCAAAATCTCCCAAGAGGTGTCCACTGAAACATGAGAAGCTTTGAAGGGAGTAAGTGGTACATCCTGTAGAGTGCAGGGCTCTATCACCTGCTGGCGGACCGAGAGTGCCCAAGAAGAAGGCTCACCCTCATAAAACACCTGGGGCCCGGTAAGAGATAACCATGCGACCGAGCCCCAAGTCATGAAGAAAGGGGATGTGTGAAAGATGTTGAGTATCCGAGCAACCCCTTTCCAAACAGTCCTCGCTTGATTGCAGTCCGGAAGGCAATGTCGCACTGACTCCTCTACAGAATGACATCGAGGACAAGTGGGATCAGTCCCAAAACATGATCTTCACACATTCTTCACACATTCACTACAATCCCTCCGTGAATAGAAAGCCAAAAGAAAAGAGTGATCTTTCTATTTCTGAGGGATTTCCAGAGCCTCCTCCAGAAATTTCTATGCAAGTCTGCGGTGATGAAGAAGCTTTCCCAATGGGGGGCTCTAGAAGGAATCCAACCCCTACTGTTCAACTGAAACCTCCTGGCATTACCAACCGTGAAACTAAAGAAGGGAATCCCCCTCTCTCGGTGCCCATGATCTATCCATTCCCACTCTCCTGGGTCCCACTGCAAGCACCTGATAGGTGCACCTCCATATAACCACAACCTCCAGGAACCCAAGGCCAAGAGCAGAGGGTCGAGGTCTAAGTACCACTGCAAGCCCGCTCCATGGTTCATAAAACTAGCAATCCTGACAGGCTGAAAGGCAACCTCAAGAAGAATGCCATCCTTGGATGTAGAAAGTAAAGCTCCATCCCCAATATCAAAGACCAGTGCGTCTTCCCCCAAACCTCGGAGAGCGATCACCTATAAAGGAACTGATGTCCGTGAAAAAGCTCCCATCCAAGTGGTGGAGGTAGTAGGCAGCTCAACTATCCATTCCATTGGGATGGCTGCATCTATCTGTTGAATCCTGCGTGCTACCCCTCTGAGGTGACTCACGGACTGCAGTCTCTGATCCACAGGTAGCCTGAACACAAGACATTTTCCATCCAGAAGCCACTGGAACTCACTTCCCACCATCCAAATTTCATCCAAAACCCCAAGTTGAAATTATTTTGACTACTCAAAATCATCTTCAAACAATATCATATATCAAAAGACATCATGGATTTTGCCTAATGACACCTCTTAGGTTCATAATGAGTCAAAGACATGGGATTGAAGTCAATGATCCCTTGAATCAAGTTGGTTAGCTAGCAGGTCATTCGAAGTTATCCTCAATTGAAAACCCATCATATGGTGCATTCATTTTTAAGGAGAATGTTGTGAATTCCCCTCAATTTTATGTATACATTACGATGTGGGATTATTGCTTGTCCACCACTGATCAAAGTGATACCTAGTTCATACACACACACACGTGTATATGTATACATATATGTATATGTATATTTATATGTATATGTATACATGTATGTATATGTATATTTATATGTATATGTATACATGTATGTATATGTATATGTATACGTATATGTATACGTATATGTATTTGTATATGTATGTATGTATGTACATGTATATATATATGCATATGCATATACATACATACATACATATTTATTTATTTAAATTATTCATTCCATCATTCATTTATATATGTACATATGTAGCGACGCTTTTTCGTCACCCCTCCCAAGTGAACGGGCTAGGGTGTTAATATCTCGTTGGTTGTGGCTTGCCACGGGTTAAGGAGTGAGAGCTTCCTTAAACGCAAGGTAATTTCTATGTTTAGCAAAATGCAGAACTTTCAGAATTCACAATCCAAAATGCTGCTGACTAGAGGCAACGGTGAAGTAGGACCAATTGCGCTAGCTCTTTGTTCGTGGACATATCCAATCAGGCTCAAGCAACGACAGGAAGGATACATCGCACGTTCAGACAGATTGCTAATATCCAAGACGAGCATGCAGGTCGCGCCTGAAGCGCTTTTCAAGTTCTCCTTGTATGATCACGAGAGACATGTGATTCGTCACATGTCTCTGGTGATCATACAAGGAGAACTTGAAAAGCGCTTCAGGCGCGACCTGCATGCTCGTCTCAGATTTAATGGATATTGCGTACGATGTATCCTTCCCGTCGTTGCTTGAGGCTTGTCTCTCAGATTTATTGTCACAAGACGTCTCTTTTTCTTTTCCTAACATGCATGGACCTTGTGGGCGTGATGGAAATAAATGAGTTGTGTATATTATGTCCAGGAACAGAGAGCTAGTGCAATTGGTCCTCAGCAGCAGCTCCTGCTTCCTCATTGCCTCATACTCTTCGACAGTTCCACTTCTTCGAGCTCTTCCGTTTCTTCATTCCTCCCAATGGCTCCCATGGCTGCACCTCCCGCCACTGCCCATGCTCAGCCCCCAGAAGTCCCTACAGTCGACCTTGCAGACCTGCTGGGCGATCGGCAAAGCCTCCTTCTGCGTGAAATAGCCCGTGCTTGCCGTGAGTGGGGCTGTTTTCAGGTACGTTACAGCCCTTTGGTTACACTGATGATGGTCAAGTCTCGTATCATTCGGCAGGTTTTGAACGCGCCTCATTTGTCTTGTACATAAGATTGTGAATCATGGCCTCTCTCGAGAGTTGGTAGATGATATGTGGGCAGCTGCTCGACATTTCTACGAGCAACCACCTACGGTAAAAGAACGTTTTTCCTCGACCGAGAGAGAGAAGGGGATCTCCTTTATGTCAAATGAGACGACTGAGCCGGCAAACTGGCTGGAGATACTGGTGATCCGACGTCGTCCAGGTGTTTGCGATGGGTTTCAAGAGGCATCGGAACTTTTTGGGTACGTCACACGTTTGAGTGGCCTTCACTAGTAGCAGCGCTCTTGAAGAAAATGATAGAGTAGTGACGACTCATTGTTTCAACGATGCAGGGAAACTCTTAAAGAATTTGGACGGAACATGGAGAAACTTGGAAGCACTCTTTATTCTCTTATATTTGAGACCCTCGGATTGGAAGCTGGGTACATGAAGAGTGCATTGCCGACAATTGAGCGGGCGGTACTCACCCTTAATTTCTACCCCGTTTGCTCTAATCCTAGGGAACAACTGGGTTTCAAAGAGCACTCTGATGTAGGAACTCTTACGCTCATACTCCAAGACGAGGTGGGGGGATTGCAAACGCTCTCAAACACGGGCGAATGGGTTGAAGTCAAGCATAGGCCTGATACAATTTTGGTGCTTCTGGCAGACCAAATCGAGGTGTGTCAATTACTAAATGTCTTGCCATTTCTTTCGTGCATGTGATCTCTCGATATAAGGGACGGAGGGATCCTCTTCCTAGCTCAAATAGAGCTTGCATGTCTCTCTCTTCTCTTTATTAAAACCTTCTCATGACGTCAAAGAACTGATTATCTTGCAGATTTTGACCAATGGAAGATACAAGTCGTGCATACATAAAGTTGTTGCAAATAATCAGAAGCTGAGAGTCTCTATGCCTTTCACTTTTGGACCTCTTGAAGAAGATCTTATTGCTCCTCTTCCAACACTTATCGATGATGACAATCCACCAGTGTACCAAGGGGTTACCTTTCGAGACTACATGGCACACTACTTCAATCCAAAGTTACCTACATCACAAAAAGGCCTCAACTTTGCTAGATCTCCAACTATTGCACCACCAATTGCTTAAATCACCATCATATTCTTGGCCTTTGTTTTACGAAAAAGTCAAGCACATTGATTTGTGGATGTATGGAATGAATAAGCGACACTCGCTCTGATTTACCCAGTTGTTTTTTGTTCATGTTTTGGACCATATATAGTATGTGGAATGACATATATTCATTTTTACTATTCCCTTTTTTATGTGTCTATCAACATAGCTACACATCTCGCTTCAAATTTACATTCATCTCTTAGCTACCTTGTTAGCTTTTTGCTTTCATCAAGTACTACATGCTATGGAGGAAGTTTAGAATCCTAAATATACTTGCTCACCCAATTCACTTGGAATTTCTAATCATCATCTCACATAGAGGCTTCCAGTATACTATTATAGTAAAATAAAGGAACTTGTAATGGGTAAGAATTCTCTACAAGTCAACAAAGGTATAATACCAACTGATTTAATAGAATGGAGAGATGAAATTGTGAGTGATGGATGTCATACAGATCATAGAGAAACTTTTTTTTGAGATTGAAATTCAAAAGCACGTTAGGTGGATCCAGTTTATGAGATGGATGCTCAACTAATGTAGAGCATTAGATGTGAACAAACAACACAGAGCCTCTTCATGATTTAATTTCCATAATCAATAATTGGCATTCCAATCATCAAAAGTTGAATACTTAACAAGATTTGAGTCAAATCCAAAATAATGGTAGTTCAAAATACATACTTAATTGGTGGACTTGCAAAGATTCAAAGCTTGATCAAGGGATTCTACTCAAGACAATGTAAATATATCATGTAAGTGTACTAGAAGGTGTCTTAGAGCAAAAATCATTTCTAATCTTTACAGATTTTTATTACACAAGGAATTTTTTAATGGATAGACAGAGAAACCTAGGCAGTTGTATAGAAAATGGTGTCATTCTAGAAGGCCACAATCTATAGATAAAAGGATTTAGTAATATCTCTTGAAAGCATGTGATCTATAGGTTTCTAAATAGTGAATTAATTAAATTTATGGTTAATAACGTGCTAGTTGATTGTATCTTCATAACAAACTCTCTTTTAATTATAAGAATCATAGTAAAAATCATGATCTTTGATAAAAATATGAATTGAATATGATATATGCATGAATAAGGTTGGTAGTGACTATCCAAGATACAAATTGGGACTTCATGTTGCATCTTGTTAAAAGAATCTGGGTACAAAAGAAGTAACCATTTTAAATCTTCAACTTCAATCAACATAATCTTAATCTTGAAGAAGGAAATTAAAGTGACTAGTTCTTGGACTAGTAGGCTATATATGCAAATTACTTTGGAGTAGGTGTTAGCATAAGGTAATATTAGGAAAAAAAGATTCAATATGTCATCTGAGCAAGTCTTCTCCAAGATACTCCTAGGTATAAATTGGGACTTGATTTTGAGAAAGCATAACTTTATTTTAAAAGGTTTATGAATTGAACCATCATTCACTCTATAAAACCAGAGCTAAAATATGTGATTCTTATTCAATGCCCAGATGACCATGTTCTATTAATCAAAAATCATTTTGCAAAAACACATGTACCATACCACAAGTCAATCTCAAGTCATGAACGTGAATATACCATACAACACTCCCTTTAGGAGATACTTTGAGGTTGTAATTTAAAGTGAAAATTTGGAAAATCAAACATCTTTGACCACTATGTTATCACAAGTAACATCTAAGAAAAAGCATCACATATAGAGCAAGAACATCAACATCACCACTATACACGAGTCCTATTCCGACGCTTAAGCACTGACGTTTAGTGGGCGCACGCGAGGCGCTAATCGTCGGTAATCAATTAAGTGTCTCTATATAGCAACTTTATACAAGTGTCACTATATAGTGACATTTAAAAAGCATCACTCTATAGCGACACTGAGACAGTTTCCTATAGTGATGTTTTATAAAGAGTGTTTTTTCCCATACCAACCTTCAAAGATAGTTTTTCCCAATGATAAATCTTTTTTTATTTTCATACATGTTTGAACCTTTGAGAGAATAAAAGTACAAGAGCATGTACATCACAACAACACAAAGCAACTATAGATGCGCTTGGTAGATGTGCAAAATAGCGGGCACGTCTATAGGCATTGCTTGAGTAGAGGAATTACGGGCGCGTCTAATAATGTGTCTAATAGCTCGTCTATTTGCGCGTGTATTAACATGTCTATTTGCGCATTTAAACTGAGAAAATATGGGCTCGTCTAACATTGCGTTTATCAGTGCATCTATTTGCGCATGCATTAACACGTCTAGTTGCGTGTCTAAACTGAGAAAATATGGGCCCGTCTAACATTGCGATTATCAGCGCGTCTATTTGCACGTGTATTAGGGCGTTTATTTGCACGTTTAGCTACTCTTTTTTGTACTTAAAGCCATTGGCTTGGCTTCGTGCATCTTGTATATACACTCCTCTTATTTTTTGTACTTGAAGCCACATGACGTGGCTTAGCTTTGTGCTATATGTACATACAAGCACTTTTTGAGCTTTTAATTTTATTGCGTTTTGGATCCACCCACTGCTGCAATGATGTCTGAAGCTCTGTCTCTCGCTCAATATGGCATGCCTCCTCTGCTCATGCCCCGTCACCTAGCATGAAATCACCATAATGTTTTATTTGGAATTGTAATTAAAATGTGGTTGGCTGTAAGAATTGAATTACACAATGTGGAAATGGGATTCTTGTAACAATATAACATACACAACATACACAGCATTCTGTAAATTAAAAAATATATATTATATAGCGTGTCTATCAGTGCGTCTATAAACGCATCTATATACACGTCTGTTTGTTCGATAAGTGTCTATTTGTGCGTCTATAAATGCGCTTATAAGACCGTTTAAAAATGCACCTATACACGCATTTAACGATGCGTTTGTCTGTTTTTTAAAATTTTAAGCAGAGCATCTATTTACGCATCTAAATGTGCGTCTATATGCGCGTGTGTCTACTATATAGACACGCTATTAGATGCGAGTCTCTAGATGCAAAAATAGATGCACCCATAAGTTTTTTATTTAGTTCAGTAAAAACGCATCTGTGTGCACGTCTGTAGGTGCTTTGTCTTGTTGTGCATTAAGCCTTTGAAGCTCATATATATATTCATGTCTAAGTTTGAAATGAAAAAAATCAATGAAGAGCATTTACATCAACGGCTTCAAGTCTAATGTTCCAAATAAGTCTATCTCTAACTCTATACCGAGTTGATCTCCTATATCATCATCGTACTCTAGCATCGTATGTTCACCTAGGAGTACTTGATCATCTTCTTCAATAAAGTGTGGTGATTCTTGATGATCGTCATCTTCTTCCTCAATATTGTGATCTCCATCTTCCTCCCATATGATGTCATTATGTGCATCTTCCTCTTGGCTCATATTGCAATCTTCATCTTCTTCACTAGATCCATCTAGATCAATTGGATCTGGAATTGGTAGTGGCATCTCCATATCCACATCTCTATCTTCAAAAATTTTCTTACTTCGTGGTGCAACTTGGATCACGTACCACCATCTTGGATCAGAATGATCTAGATGAAAAACCACCTATATTGAAGATGGTGCCAAATGCAATTAATTATATATATGAAATTATGCTTAAGTACATGTATCAATGGATCTTTAAAAACGAAAGCTTCGATTAATTAAATCATTAGTATACACTTGCTCACAATGCTCGAGAAGAACAAAAGTATCACTTTCATTGGTCCAAAGTTTGGTGGAGTATATTGCAAAGAAATTGCTACTATCTTTTCTCATTGTCGCATGGGGACCGTTGTAAATAGTTCTAAACCATTTTACATCAAGAATGAAAATACTAAATCGTCTAAAATCAATTTCATAGATTTTGCATATGGTTCCACAATAATGCAACTGTGAGGAGAGAAGATTGGTATTCGAAGCACTTGTTCGACTATCTTGTGTGAAGTTAGCCATGACTCCATAATCATATGTGACTCTCTTTGAATTGATGCCTTCCACGTGAAAATGTCATCCATATGACCATAATGCACTGTACTTTTTGTACTGCAAAAGAGCATCGTTAAAACAATGAAGATGCATCTATTTTAGAGCGTATATTACCACAATTAATTACTTAATTTTGTCGAGGTAATAAACTTACATGCATCATACATCCAGATGGTAACTCTCGCTCGTGCTCATTTATTGTCTCTCCATCACGTTTGGCTTTACGTAGAGCTAGCTATGGTCAATCAAGTGACATGTGAGTGGGGAGAAGGATGAGATCTCATGGGTATGATTGCGATCGCCTGTACATTACTCTGAATCTTGTCCTTGCATTTATTCTTTCTGCTTTGGCCATTTCATATCTCTCAATCCACTTCTACATTTCCTTGCTATTGAGGATACAAAACTTATTGAATTTCTCCATTTGCTCTTCGCTCATCTTTCTTTCAATCCCTTTTCCTTGGGAAACCTCACCAACAATGCAATCATCATCCTTGTTATGCCAAGCTTGTGGCATATCGGGATTCGTGGATGCAAGAAACTCTGTGATATATACTAATGACTCTTGCACAAGCCATCCCTTTGCCATGCTTAGCTTTTGGTCTTGCTCTTTGTCTTACAAATCCCTTCAAAGTTTTCATAAACCGCTCAAGAAGAAACATCCACCGATTATGAATGGTACTTGCAATGGCCACCTCATCAACTATGTGCACAAGCAAGTGCACTTGAGTTGTCATAATGCTCGAGGGAAAGTGCTTCTCAAGCAAGCATACGGCTTCAATGGATTCCACCCTAGCCTTCTCGATGCTCAATATGGAGACTAATCGGTACACTAATCCTACAACTTAGAATACGTGTAAGACTAATCCTACAGCTTAGAGTACCTGTAAGACCTTGTGCCAATCATGGGACTTGAGCCCACTAAGCTTATTGTCCTTTAAAAATGTGCCTTTTAAGCAACTCATGTACCCTATGGGTGTCTTAAAAGAACGCATGTCTTCCTTGACCGCTGCATCCTCTCTCGTGGATGGATCCATGTTGCTTTTGGGAGGATAACTTTTCTGGAAGCATGCACTTGGGGCCACAAACAAGACATCCTATTTGTAGCATGCAAGTCTTCTTACACTCCTCTCAAGTCTTTGGAACCAACCAAGTGTGCCCAAATAGTAGCCCCCACATTTTTGAAGATATGCATGGGATCCAACAGATGATTGATTTGTAACTGATCCCAATAATCTAGCTCGTGAAAGATCAATAGCCTCTTCATACCACGAGGAGGTTCCTCTCCATTTGCCCTCCAAGCCTGAATCTAGTCATTTGCCTTCAAAGATGGTGGTGGTGGATCAAGCTGACCTCCATGCGCGAGATGGTCCAGCGAAAGTTATCGAGCATGACCTTCATAAACATTTTTTCTCATATATTTGGAGTGTGCAAGCAATTTCAAACCATGTCCACAAACAAGACAAGCATGGTACCCACTTGTAACAAGTCCTGCATGCGTGCATGAATGTGTTAGTATAAGACATGCGTGCGAAAGAGAGTCATAAAAGCATAATCCTATATTATACATGTAAAGACATAGACACCTACCTATGCACTCTCCATATCGTGGGTAGTCATGCATGGTCCACATCAAGATACCCCTAACCAAAATATCATTGGTATGTCTGGGAGCTCTAGAAATATCGAAGACCCGCACTCCTCTCCATAAGATCTGTAACTCCACTATCAAAGGTGCCATGTACATGTCCATATTTTTGGCCTTGTACTTCCCTGGCACAAGTAGTGCAAGCATGAGGCATGCCTTCTTTATTGTTAGCCATGGTGGGATATTATAATTCACCAAGACTATGGACCATGTCGACCAAGATGTCGAGCGTAACCCAAAGGATTCACGCCGTCCATGGCGAGCCCAAGATGTAAGTTGTGTGGCTCCCTCGCAAAGTTTGGCCACTGATTGTCTATGTGCTTCCAAGCTACAAAATCTATGGGAATCCTCGATGTGTCATCAGTGGAACGATGAGATGCATGCTGTGATGCCAAAAATTAATATTTTTAACTTGGCATTGATATTGTTTTTCTCTATGTTTGATAAGAGTTTGAGTATCAAGTGATAGCCTAGCGGCTCTCACTTATTTCAATTTTCTATGATATTGTATGGGATGGAAAGGATGAGTGGAATGGCTCATTGTAAATACCATAGGTATGAATTATAAATACCTTGGTATGGGGTGAGAGTTATTTGTGTATGGGATATTATGGAGTTTTTAGAAAATAGGAAGAGTGAGTCATATAAAGAGGTGGGCTCATGTCCATGTGTTCCAATAATATAAGAGAGGCCACATGCCAAGCGTGTGGAAGGCATGTGGAGGAGTGTGAAGTCAAGAGGAATCCTTCTAGAACTCCTATGTGGAATAAGGAGGATGTGGACATGTGAAAAAGAGAGGGTCCCTATGGGCTCCATGTGGGGAGACTCTTGACTTTCTCAATATTTTAAGAGTCTTGAGCATCTTTTGATGGGACACATGGCAAGAGTAGCCAAAAAGGACATGGATGGTGACATACGTGCTTATGTGATTGATGGGGAAAGGAATCTACAGGTAGCAATTGTAAATGGGTGAAGGAGGGTAACAAAATCTCTATAAAAGGAGTCCTCCTCTCCCTTGTTCATCAATCTCTTCCACCATTAGGCCTTATGTTGCTGTAGTTCTAGTCTCCCCAAGCCTCTTCCATGAGCCTTCTCTCCCTCTTGTAGATATTCTCTTATGTAGACTCTTGGGTCCATCTCTCTCTAGTTATTCTCTCTCTATGAGTAGTCTTGGAGCTCTTGCTCCCTCTTGTATGTATGAAACCTCTTCTTCTCCTTTGTGTTTGTAGTGTTGAAGTGGATTCTCACTCTATTTGTAATGAAGGTCACTTCAGTTTCTCTCTCTCTTGTCTTGTCCCTTTTCTCTTTTAAAGCCTTGAAAGTTCTTTCTATTCGGCCGCTCACTGTGCACACATGGTCCCTCTGTTTCCCGAGCCACCATGCAAACTTCTTCTCCTCTTCTAGGTGAAATCTATGAGGGGTGGATCGTTGATGAAGGTGGAGTCTTGAGGGAGCATCCTGCTCAGGCGAAATTAGCCTAGGTGGAGGGTAGTTTTTATGATAGTTTGACCCCATGTTAGTGTTTTGCTCATAACTTTCTACTCGGTAGTCCGATTGTAATGAAATTTATATCAGCGCGAAGTTATCTTCAAGGCGCATGTTTCTATGTGATCAGATCTTGAATTAAATATTGCTGCAAAAAGTTATGAGTCTCTGTGTTTGACAGTCTGTTTTCATGATAGTTTTTACCCCCTTCCAGTAAACTGTCCATATCTCTTCAACCGTCTGTCTATTTTCAATAAAAATTATATCAGCGTGAAGCCCATCTCAAGTGCATCTATTTGTATACTTGAATCTTTGATATCATGTCTTTACTGAAAGTTATAGGCCTCTGTGTCTAATGATAGTTTGTAGAGTGTTTTGAGCTAAGTATGAAGGTGTCTATGAAGGAGGTGCAATGTTTCCTCGGAATCTACCCATCTGACCTAATCAACCCCTTCAAACTCCTTGATATATATCAGTTCATGTTATGTTGAGCCGTAAGATTTTCTTTCAACAACGTATCGCTCTTCTCTTTGGCGCAGACCGACTCGCTGAGATTATGGCCTCTATTGATCCTTTCCTTCTCCCTATGCTTGATGACAACATCACTTAGGATGTTACCATCTTCATTCTCATCTGAGGGAGGAAAGTATGGTGTGGTATCTTGGCATAAAAGATTTTTTCTAATGTCCCATTCTCAATGATAAATATCTTTGGTTGTTAGTTCGAAAGCAGTAGGAAGTGAAGAGGTGCATGAAGTTTATTACCCCCAACTTCATGTCACATCTTTTGGTGGAGACGCCAGGTACGTTTGGTATTGGATTCATCCCACCTTACTAAACGGTCTCGGGTGTACTTGGTTGCATGTTATGCCTAGAAGAGGCATGTGTTTTGATGAGATAAAGAAGATGCCTAGAAGAACTCCGTTAGAAGAGATTGCAACCCGTTTAAGAGAACTTGAAGATTGTGAAGGTGATGCTCAAGCTATTCGCACAATCACCATGATCATAACCTTTATGTTTGCATTGTTGAATATGTTAGTGAATCGACAACACCGGCAGCAGGCACAATGATAAATTGGGGATTGTTCCATGCACTGGTAGCTTGGTGTGAAGAAGAGTTGAGTCTTTGGGTAGTTTTCGACTATAATAGTGGAGTGGTGATTCTTAATGCTTTCAACTTCTTTTGCTATGCAAATGATGAAGATTACAGTATCTTGAAGCTTTTATGTGCACTTCCTATTGTGAGAAGGGTGATTTCAGAATGCATGTATACACAATGTTTTCATGGTGCTGGTTGGTCACTTATTTTTGAAGATTTTATTGAGGATCACATTGTGGAGGGTTTTCAACAAGTGGTTATGCATAATAAGTTAGCCTTGGCAATGGTAGGCTATTGAAGCTTCATGTGAAGAAAAAGAGAGAAGGAAAGAGAGGAGAAAAGAGAGGAGAAAAAGGAGAAAAGAGAGGAGAAAAAAGACAGAAAAAGAGAGGAGATAAAAGAGAAAAAGAAAGAAAGTGAAAAGAGAAAAAGTGGGGATAAAAGAGAGAGAAAAAGAGAAGGAAAGAGAGGAGAAAAGAGAGGAAAATAGAGGAAAAGAGAGGAGAAAAAGAGAGAAAAAGAGAGGAGATAAGAGAGAAAAAGAGAGGAGAAAAGAGACGAAAAGAGACGTTAAAAGAGAGAAGGATAAAAGAGAGTCACAATTCAAACATACATAGGCTTCGAATAATGATGATTCTCAAAAATACATGACGATTCTCAAAACAAACAATATCCAAATAATGAGTCAATTTAATGCGGGAGCTAACCTCATTAAGGCCAAGACACTTGTATCCGACCACCCATACTTTGCTTGCAGATTCAAGATTGAGAGACAAGCCCATACTTTAGACATCCTAGCACCCTCGTACAACTGTGTTTCAAGATAGTGACTCACCTCTTCTCTTTTTGGTATTTCTCTTTCTCCTCTTTCTCCTTGTTTATAGGCTTATGCTTTCTCTTTGTTTGTAGGCTTATGCTTGTCTCCTCAATCCAATCCCTTTGAGAAGTTGCTTCTCTAAACTCTTCCTTCCTCTAACTAGTTATCTAAAAAATGCTATGTTTCCTCTCTTTTGTATTTGCATTGGCTTGTAGCTAGCGCCTTAAGCGCTAGCTATAGTGATGGGCGTAGGAACCCTCTCTTTCCCTGTCTTCTCTTATTCCCTCTTCTTCCCCTCTTTTCCTCTTTTCCTCTCTCTTTCCCTCCCTCTTTCTCTCATATTCTCATGCATAAGCATAAGCATAATCCTTCTCTCTTTTTCTCTTATGCATATGTTTTTCCTTCTCTTATGGTTTCCCTCTCTTCTCTTATTCCCTCTTCTTCCCCTCTTTTCCTCTTTTCCTCTCTCTTTCCCTCCCTCTTTCTCTCATATTCTCATGCATAAGCATAAGCATAATCCTTTTCTCTTTTTCTCTTATGCATATGTTTTTCCTTCTCTTATGGTTATGCTCTTTTTCCCTCTTCTTTTTCCCTTCTTTCAATCTCTTTTCCCCTCTTTCTTCTCTTATTTTTCACTCTCTTTTTTCCTCTCTTTTTCTCCTCTTTTCATAAGCATATGTATTTGCCTATGCTTATGCTTATGCATGAGCATATGCTCATATGCTCATGCATAAGCACAAGCTTATGCTTATGCATGAGCATATGCTCATATGCTCATGCATAAGCACAAGCTTATGCTTTCTCTCTTTTTCTCTTATGCTCATATGCTCATGCATAAGCATAAGCATATGCTTTCTTTCTTTTTCTCTTATGCTTATGCTCTTTTTCCCTCTTCCTTCTCTTATGCTTATGCTATTTTTCCCTCTTCTTTTTCCCCTCTTTCAATCTCTTTTCCCCTCTTCCTTCTCTTCTTTTCCCCTATTCTTTTTCCCCTCTTTCAATCTCTTTTCCCCCCCTTTCAATCTCTTTTCCCCTCTTTCAAACATATGCTTTCTCTCTTTTTCTCTTATGCATATGTTTTTTCTTCTTTTATGCTTATGCTTATGCATGAGCATATGTCCCTTTCTCCTTCTCCTTCTCCTTCTCCTTCCCTTTTCTTTTTTCCTCTCTTTTTCTCTTCTTTTCATAAGCATATGCCTATGCCTATGCCTATGCTTATGCATGAGCATATGCTCATATGCTTTATGCATAAGCATAAGCATATGCTTTCTCTCTTTTTTTCTCTTAGGCATATCTGGTTCTTTTCCCCTCTTTCAATCTCTTTTCATAAGCATATGGATATGCCTATGCTTATGCTTATGCATGAGCATATGCTCATATGCTCATGAATAAGCACAAGCTTATGCTTTCTCTCTTTTTCTCTTATGCTCATATGCTCATTCATAAGCATAAGCATATGCTTTCTTTCTTTTTCTCTTATGCTTATGCTATTTTTCCCTATGCTCTTTTTCCCTCTTTCTTCTCTTATGCTTATGCTCTTTTCCCCTCTTCTTTTTCCCCTCTTTCAATCTGTTTTCCCCTCTTCCTTCTCTTTGTTTCCCCGCTTTCAATCTCTTTTTCCCCTCTTTCAATCTCTTTTCCCCTCTTTCAAACATATGCTTTCTCTCTTTTTCTCTTATGCATATGTTTTTCTTTTTTTATGCTCATGCATAAGCATGAGCAGATGTCTCCTTTTCCTTCTCCTTCTCCTTCTCCTTCTCCTTCCCTTCTCTTCTTTTTTCCTCTCTTTTTCTCTTCTTTTCATAAGCATATGCCTATGCCTATGCCTATGCCTATGCCTATGCTCATATGCTTATGCATAAGCATAAGAATATGCTTTCTCTCTTTTTCTCTTATGCATATCATTTCTCTCTTTTTTTCTCTTATGCATATTTGGTTCTTTTTCCCTCTTTGAATCTCTTTTGCCCTTTTCTTTCTCTTCTTTTTCCCTCTCCTTCTCTTATGCTTCTTCTTCTCTTTTTCTTCTCTTATGCTTCTCCTTCTCTTATGCATATGCTTTTCCTCATATGCTTTCCACTTCTTACCCGCTCTTGATTTTTGTTTTTTGTTTTTTGTTTCCGTGTTTGTGTCTTCCAATCCCCCCAAATTAGACATGGGATCACGTCGCATGTTCAACGAGTATGAAAACCTTCGTAGGAGGAGACATCATGATCTCTATTCTCCAGAGGACTTTGATTCCACTCAGGTGACACCTCAGGGGCCTACCCCTGTGACTACTACTCTTGGCCTGACTCCTCTAGGACGTAGCACTGTAACTACCCCTCAGGGAACTCCTTTGCTAGTAGCCCATGGCTTAATTTATTGGGAGTCCCGACGAAGTTGTCACACAGATGACTGATGTGGAGGCAGTGAGATTCTCCTCTCTACTATCCCAGACGACCTCAGCAAACCCCTCTCCTACACCAATGGTTGAACCTAATGTCCAGCCATCCCCTCTAGCCCTTTCGATCGAGGGGTCATCACTTGGGTGTGCCCATTGTAAGGGAAGGAACTCGGGGGGGTCACTATGTATAAACCCTCTATATCACGTGCGTTCAAGGCCTATATTTAAAGTCCCTTATTTGTAAAAATTTTCATTAATAAAATGTACCCCTTTCCTATACAAATCTGTAAATTTTTTCCAAAACTATTTTAAATAGTCCCTTATGTATATTTATTTCTGTAAATTTTAGAAATAAAAAAAATCATTCTGTTGAACTCACGTGATAGGGTTACATATGATGAGTGACCCCCCCGAGGGAAGGAAGAGTAGGTGGGGTCGCTTATGTTGTGCTAACTCGGGAGATGTAGATGAGTCAGCACACTCACATCCCTACAGGTCTCCACTTGGTCCCGAGACCCAGTACCAGTCAGGTACCTCCCTTGCCCTCTCCTACTCCCATTGCTACTCCTTGCTCCGGAAGCACTCGTAGTAACACCACTCGCTCTGACTTTGCCACTACCATGAGTCCTCCTTACCTGATCGAGGACCTGCCCTATCAAATCACAGCCACTGGAGAGATAATAGAAGATAAAAAGGGCACAGCAGCAATGCCCACCATGAGGTGGTTGATGAGCCACCACTTCAGGAGTGGCATAGCTACTGACTGGTAGTACCAAGATGACCAAAAGAAGCAGGCAGTCATCGATGAATTGAAAAGAAAATACTCTAACCCTCCAAATTGGGAGTTCAATGAGAATTACATGCAAGAGCACATGGGTTTGGTCTTGAAGCATCGTAGGTCAACCTTGCGTACTTCCATCACAAAGGGGAAGGTTAAACCCAGCTGGGCAGATAAAGCTGATTGAAAGTTTTTCAAGAAGCAGTACAGGGACCATCCCAAAATGTTTGAGGGTCAGAGGAGGGCTGTGACGAGACGGCTGGACTCCGTAGGTACTTTGCACTTTGGTGCAGGTGGATGGTTGGCGTTCAAGGCAAGGTGGTAAGTCTACTTCTTCTCATTGAATGTATTGTTCTATTTGTTTTACTACATATTGCATGCACTTTATCTAAATCTCATAAATTGGACCCACAACAAGCTGCAATGGGTTGCCTTCCTATAGACACAGAGATGAGATGCACATTTCACGTAGGAACAAAGCCCTAGTTTATTGAGCACGAGGCACTAGGAGCAATGGGCTGAGGTGGCTGCTCGCACGGTATAAGTCTACTCCTACTTGTAATATCACTTTTTAGACTGTTTTACTCTTTAAGTTCCAATCTAATTTCCAATTAATATGGTTTTACTCTTAGAATCAAAGCTCGAACATCCCATCAGTGGAGGTGACTGGTGATATATATGAAATTATGCTTAAGTACATGTATCAATGGATCTTTAAAAACAAATGCTTCGATTAATTAAATCATTAGTATGCACCTGCTCACAATGCTCGAGAAGAACAAAAGTATCACTTTCATCAATCCAATGTTTGGTGGAGTCTATTACAAAGAAATCGCTACTATCTTTTCTCACTGTCGCATGGGGACTGTTGTAAATAGTTCTAAACCATTTTACATCAAGAATGAAATTACTAAATCGTCTGAAATCAACTTCATAGATTTGTCATATCACAACAAGACAAAGCACCCATAGATGCGCACACAGACACGTTTCATGAACTAAATAAAAAACTTACGTGCGCGTCTATTTGCACGTCAGGAGACCCGCATCTATTAGCGCGTCTATATATCAGACTTACACGCGTATAGACGCGCTCATACACGCGTAAATAGACGCGCATATAAACGCTTTGATAGACGCACGTATAGACGCAAGTCGAACAGACAGACGCGAATATAAACGCGTTTATAAACGCACTGATAGACGCGCCTTTTTTTTAAAAAAAATTTTACAGAATACTGTGTATGTTGTGTATGCTATATAGTTACAAGAATCCCATATCCACATTCTGTAATTCAATTCTTACAGCCAACCTCATTTTAATTACAATTCCAAATAAAATATTACAACTCCAAAACGCAATAAAATTGAAAGCTCAAAAAGTGCTTGTATATACATATAGCACGAAGCTAAGCCATGTCATGTGGCTCCAAGTACAAAAAATAAGGAAGCTAAGCCATGTCATGTGACTTCAAGTACAAAAAATAAGAGGAGTCTATATACAAGAGGCACGAAGCCAAGCCAATGGCTTTAAGTACAAAAAAGAATAGTAGCACTACTTCTACGACTAATCCTCGCTGCCTTCCACGCTCCCTTCTGTGCTGCCTTCTGCACTCCCTTCTGCACCTCCTTCCTCGACTTCCTCATCGTCTTGTGCAGGGGCGCCCTCTAAACAAGGGACAACATATATCAATGTATGAAAAATCAAATCTTTACTTATAATTTTGGCATTATTTAATTACTTTCAAATACCTGGGGGGCCTGTCTAGTAGCTCGGGTATACTGCTCCTCAGTAATCAACCCATCATCATAGAAGTGCCTCCATGTATCTCCTCTGCGATGGTGGCGGTGGTGGGCTGTCTCCACTAGAGTAGGGTATCTGCCCACGATCTCAAGCTGCATGACCGCGATACACTTTGTGGAGGGATTAGTACAAAGAAACAACCAACCTCCTAATAAACTACATAAGCAATATAATTTGAGATCGATACTTACAAATTGGGCCTCCCATGATTCAACACCCCCTGCTCCAAAATGCGCACTCCCATACTCCTCCATCTGGATCCTCCGTGCCTCCACGTGCTGCAGACTGGGCTCCTCCCTCGCTGAATTCATTGCCTTCTTCCACTCACACTTCTGAGCGGTGTGGGGCGGGTCCCTTGGAGGTTGACCTGCCTCAAGTCTGGCAAGCTCCGCTAGTGCCTGCCTCTTAAGGGAAGATCTTTTATTGCTAAGTATCGTAACAATCGTTGACTTCCCCCATTTATCTGTGAACTGGCGATTGGGGGGGTTAGGATACCTAGAGCGAACAGTAGCGAGGGTCTCATCAGCCAACCTCTTTGGGTGGTCTTTATAGTGGATAAAGCAATCTCTGTAATTGTTAGCAATTACAGAGCGCATGAAGGCCATTATATCCTTCCCCCGCGCATCCATCAAGATGCCTCCTGTCTGGGTGATGTCATAATAAATCGTACCATCACCCAGAGGCACGTCTAAATCATCGGAATCATCATCCTCCTCGCCGCCACATGGCCCAAAGCACTGTGCCATGCATCTACCACTGCTCTCCCTGCTACTACGCCTGCCACCCTATCGTGTCGAGCTCGTACGCTGGCCACTCGTAGCTGGGGACTGTGCGGGACTACGCTGACCACTCGTAGCTGGAGAACCGAGTCTCGATGGCTGGGGAGTACGTCAATGGCTCGCTGAGGCAGAAGGACCTCCTGAAGGCATGGGGGAAGGGGCATAAGACGGGATGGCAGAAGGGACATAAGACGGCATGGGGGAAGGGGCATAAGACGGTACGGGGGAAGGGGCATAAGACGGGGCATAAGACGGCTGTGCGGACTCCGCTGGGGTGATCTCAGGTGGTGTGGGGTGGCTCAGAGTCTGTAGTGCCGACTCCTGGGGAGTGTTAAGGGTACCCGTCATGTACCCGTATAACTCTGCAGGACTAGGAGGGTGCCCTAAAATATTATATAAATCCTTTCATATCGATTCACGCGGATCAGGTGAGCTAGAAGCACTTCCTCCCCACATGTTAGACTGGAAAAAAATAAACAAATCTATTACTTTGGGAGCTGAGAAGAAAGGGGAAAAAAAAAAAAAGAGGCTCTGTTAGAGCGCGTCTATAGACCCGTCTAATCTTCGCATCTATAAACGCGTCTAACAGAGCGTTTAACAGTTCAAGTAAAAGCGCATCTACCACCGCGTGTAACAGTCCGTCAAAACAGCCGTCTAACAGTGCGTTAAAAAGCGCGTCTACCATCGCGTCTAATAGTCCGTCCAAACATCCGTCTAACAGCGCGTCTAAAAGCGCATCTAACAATTCGTTTAAAACTCTGTTTAACAGATCGTCTGTTTGAGCGTCTATATACGCGTCTGTGTGTGTCTGTAACAAGCCAGACGCGCATATAGACGTGCCTGTAGATGCGCATTTAGACGCGCCCTCAGAGGCCTCTATACACGCGCTCCGATAGTCGAGAATACTCAAAAGTGGAAAAGGACGTTTCGCCCGACAAAAGAACGTGTCGCTCATACCTAGATGCTACGTTTCGTGGATGCGAAAAAGTACAAAACTGGAAAGAGCAAGCAAGAACAACTTCAAAAGGACTTACTTGGAAAAAGGTATGGAAGGATCTTTCTTTTCCAAACTTGTTTCTTCTCCTTGTTCGTACTCCTCCTCTTCTTTAGGCTTGGAAGCAAGCTGTGTAGGTACGGTCCCTTTGTCTTGAGTGAAAGCTTGGAACTGTGTATGGGAGGCTCTCTCTTAAGCTTCGAATCTATAGAACTACTAATAAAGAAGGAAGAAAGCTGCTCGCAAAGTTTAAGTAGTCAAAAGAAAAGCAAAGCGAGCGGCGCGCCGAAAAGCAGGTTTAAAAGTCACGGGTATAGTCGCGTCTACTAGCGCGTCTATAGTCGCGTCTGAATACACAGAGTAAATGTGTCTATAGTCGCATCTATTAGCGCGTCTACAGGCACGTTTAAATACACAGAGTAGACGGGCATTTAGACGTGCAGGTAGACGCGACATTAGACACGACGATAGACGCAACACAGAGTTTTTAAGTTAAGCATTTGAAGAAGAGCAAATTTGGTGGGTTGTTTGTTTGTAGGATGTCTCCATCTTCAACAAGCAGCTCCAGTGAGGATGAATCCCTCCGTATCCACCATCGCGAAATGTGGTTGGAGCAAAAAATCAAATGTCTGTGTGATCGATGTCGAGGAAACATGTATCGTGCACGCAGGATTACGCTCAATCATATCTCAAAGTATGGAGAATGGGATGTGACCGTAAACAGGGTAAGGATTTGTAAGTTGAGGTTGATTGAGATACCTATGGGTGTTCATATGTTTGAGTTATAATGATCCCGTTTTAATTTGATATAGGATGCAGTGCCACACCCGCACATGTTACCCTATGCCTGTCATGAGGAGGCGAATCGTCGGCGGCGATATGAGGTGGGATCTTCAGGAGGGACCGTTACGGATGCATGGAGTGATGGTGATAGTAGCCCTCCACCATTACCTCATGAAGCCGTGGAGGAGGAGGTGTTTGATGATATGGTGCGGGATTTATATGTCCATCAAGGGAGGGATAATAGCATGGAGCAGGATGATCTTTTTACCGCAACATCGACTCCACTATTTGAGGGGTGCACATTCTCTGTTCTACATGCCTCCCTTGAGTTACTAAACTTGCAAACCATCTATGGATGGAGCAATGCAAGTTTGAATGCATTACTCAAGTAAGCTTTAATTTAAATTCGATTTTGCAAACATGGTGAATTATGCGCGTGGGTCAATTACTGGAATGCTTTTCCTCATTTATGGTCTTCACATGCAGGCTATTGTGTTAAATGCTTCCAAGGGAGAATAAATTACCGACCTCAAGAGATATGGCAAGGCAACATGTAACCTCTCTTGGAGGATTAGATTACAAGCGCATCCATGCATGTGTCAACGATTGCGTTTTGTTTCGTGGACTACATAAGGATGCAAGAGAGTGTCCTACTTGTGGAGAGCCAAGATATAGAGCAGATCTCAAAACCTTGGACGTGCCTCGTAAGGTATTGCGACATTTTCCCATAATCCCTCGCATCCAACATATGTTCAAGTGCAAATCTATTGTAGAGCTCATGTCATGGCATTCCTCCCATCGATCAACCGATGGCAAGTGGAGAACTCCTGCGGACTCTCCTGCGTGGAAGCATATTGAAGACACATGGCCAAGCTTCAAGGAAGAACCTAGGAGCACGTCTTACAGTGTATGGCCAGTGGTATTGGTGAATTACAATCTTCCACCCTCTATGGCTATTAAGAAAGGACATGTCATGCTGTCCCTTCTAATTCCAGGGAAACATAAAGTCAAAAACCCTGATGTTTATTTGGAGCCTTTGATTGATGAGCTAGAGATACTTTGGAGAGGTATCGAGGTGCATGATGTGAGCAGGCCTCCCTCATCACGAGACTTCAACTGCAAAGCAGTCTTGATGTGGACGATGCATGACTTCCCAGGCTATGGCGAGTGTTCAGGTTAGCATTGCATTTTTTAATTATGAATAGGCAAGGACGTGGCACCCTAAACCCACATTCCACTCTTAGTTGCATCTATTGTTTCAGGTCTCACTACATCGGGTTACCATGCATGTCCTGTTTGTGGTCCTTCGCTAGTTTCCTCACGGGCAGACGCATTGAATAAGGTCATCTATGAGAATCACCATCGATTTCTCCCACCTGATCATCCTAGATATGTTGCCCCTTGGAATGAAGTCCTCCCACAATCACTCACCGTGGGAGATTGGATGAGAATTTGGGACGGTTCCACGACTCCTCCACCACTTGGCATGAGCCGGTAAGGATTTGTAACTATTGGCTGGAAGTAAAGATTGGCTATATTGGTTGAAAGTGAGGATTGCACGCTAACACTTTATTTTGTTTAGATACTCCATCTTTTATCATTTACCATATTGGTCCCACCTCAAGATCAATCACCTGCTCGATCCCATGCATATCTTCAAGAATGTGGCATCTACCATTTGGGAGCATTTGAATGGGACACGAGATTCGGCAGGCATAAGGGAGGATCTACGTACCACAGGGAGGATGCATGAAGCTTGGCCTCAAGAGAGACCAAATGGGCGTGTTTTTTTACCTCGTGCACCGTGGATGTTATCAAAGCTAGAGATGGCGACGGTGAAGCGCGCTATTACTACAATTCGTACTCCCACTGGATGCATGAGGTGTTTGAAGGGAGCCTTTACAAAGAGCAAGAAAAGAGGTGTAGAGCAATTATATGGCTTGAAATCTCATGATTGGCACAAGATGCTCCAAGTAAGTATTTTATATGCATAATATCTTTTTCCTTTCAAATTTGTGAGTGAATAGCTATAAGCAACTAATCAACCACCTCCTCGCGGGTTCAGTTCATACTACCTACTAGCATTTCACGTAGTGCATCAAAGGACGTGAAAGATTGTATTTACAAGATGGGCGAGCTTGTGAGGTATGTGAGCTCAAAGGAAATAGATCCCACCACGCTTGAGAATGCTCGAGTTATGTTAGTGGAGGCGGTTTGTTTAGTGGAGGAGACATTTCCACGTTCTATTCTCAAAGCCAACTACATCTCATAGTGCATTTGGTGGATGAGATTGCTATATGCGGTACTATACATGCACGATGGTTGTTCTTCCTCGAGTGCTTCATGAAGACCTTGAAGGGCTTCGTGAGAAATAAATGCAAGACCCGAAGGTAGCATGGCTGAGGGTTGGTTGGTACAAGAGTCACTTGTATATATTTCTGAGTTTCTTGTTGATGTGGATAGCTTTCTCCCACGACTATGGAGAGATGATGAAGACCTAAGGATGACCTCTATTGTGCCTCAAGGAAAAGGATGCAACAAAGTAATAGACACGGAGTTGCGTAATAGTATCAACCTCTTTTGCGTGCTTAATAGTGATGTGATGAAAAGATGGGTGACAAGATACGAGGATGCAAAGGCAAGAAGACAAGAAGAAAGGGCTTTCTTTCGTACACACCACGGATCTCGTGTGCCATACCCTCAGCGTCTAAGAGCACTTCCAAAGGATATTCATGTGGATTGGCTACTTGATGAAATGGAGAAAGCAGAGAAAGACGAGGGGATGCATATCACAATGGAAGAATGGGAGTATGCTAGGGGATGCATGAGCAAGGTCGGTATATAGAATGTTATGCATAAGCTAGGAGGTTTTTATAATTTAGATTGCTTATTTAATTGATTTTTTCTTGGTGTAGTGCACTATGTTCAATGCTATATGGTGTGAGGGCAAGCATTTTCCAACACAACGAATTGATGATAAGAGAAACACACAAGATTGCGGCGTCATTGCTAGCTTTGAGGGAGCCAATGGAGTCATGGATGATTATTGTGGCATAATCCAAGATGTCATTATGCTTGACTTTCGACGCTTCTTTGTGTATGTTTTGGATGTAAAGTGGTTTAAGGACGTGGTGGAAAGAGGCCCTAATGCAACAATCAAACGCCATGCAAGTGGCTTTGTAACTATTGACTCCATAAAGTTTTGGCAAAGTAGGAAGGACACACTAATACTACCGCAACAATGTGAACAGGTACTGTGCACACACATAAAAATACTCGCTTTTAAATATTTGATGCAAGAAAAGTAACATGATTGTATTTGTGTTTGAATTGGGTTGTCTATCAACCAATGGTGGATAATAATAGGTGGTGGCATGTCATACCTATTATGCCACGTTCCAAAGTGATGTATAGTACATTTACTAATATGGAGCGTATGGAGGATGATCATGGCCATGGACGTGATGATGACCGTGATACAAGAGAGAAGGATGATCATGAGATAGGAGATATAGATATTGAGGCCGGCATTACCCATGAGGACGAGCCTACCATTGGAGATCTTGATTTCGATGAGCACATAAGTGGCACAAGTAGTAGTGGGTTGAATGTATTTATAGATCTAAACACTTGTTTGGATTTTGAAGTAGATAGTTTGGCAAGGGTTGATCTCATTGAGGATGAGATTGAACCGTAGCCCCACAATTGATATTGGCAAAACTATTTTACATATTGTCTCATTCTCCTCATTTCCCTTAATTCTTGTATATGTGGGCTTGCAAAAAATTATGTGCTTTGGTAATCATGGGCAATGTTTGGAAAGCAATGATGTACACCAAAATCTCACTTTCTGTATTCTCTGGAGCGCGTCTAACCACGCATCTAAATGCGCGTCTAAGTCTCAGTGTAAACGCGCAAATAAACGCGCAAATACACGCACAAATAGACGCGCTAATAGACGGGATGTTAGACGGGGGCCCGTATTTTCTCATGTCTAACACGCAAATAAACGCGGTGATTGACGCGCAAATAGACGAGCATTTAGCCGTGCTAATAGACGCGCCCGTAATTTCTCTACTAGAGCAACGCCTATAGACACGCCCGCTATTTTGCGTGTCTACCAAGCGCGTCTATAGTTGCTTTGTGTTGTTGTGTATGGTTCCACAATAATCCAACTGTGAGGAGAGAAGATTGGTATCCGAAGCACTTGCTCGGCTATCTTATGTGAAGTTAGCCATGACTCCACAATCATACGTGACTCTCTTTGAATCGATGCGTTCCATGTGAAAATGTCATCCATATGACCATAATGCATTGTACTTTTTGTAATATAAAAGAGCATCATTAAAACAATGAAGATGCTCGTATATTGCCACAAATAATTACTTAATTACGTCAAGAGGTAAGAAACTTACATGCATCATACATCCAGATGATAGCTCTCGCTCGCACTCGTTTATTATCTCTCCATCGGTTCGGCTTTATGTAGAGCCAGTTGTAGCCAATCAAGTGACATGTGAGTGGGGAGAAGAGCCAAATCCCATGGATATGGTTGCGATCGCCTGTACATTACTCTGAATCTCATCCTTGCATTTATTCTTTCTGCTTTGGCCACTTCATATCTCTCAATCCACTTCTGTATCTCAGGGCTATTGAGGATACAAAACTTATTGAATTTCTGCATTTGCTCTTGGCTCATCTTTCTTTCAATCCCTTTTCCTTGGGGAACCTCGCCAACGATGCGATCATCATCCTTGTTATGCCAAGCCTGTGGCATATCGGGATCCGTGGATGCAAGAAACTCCGTGATATATACTAGTCCCTCTACCATGCTTGCTTCTGGTCTTGCTCTTTGTCTTATAAATCCCTTCAAAGTTTTCATAAACCGCTCGAGAAAAAACATCCTCCTGCGATTATGAACGGTACCTGCAAGAGCCACCTCATCAACTATGTGCACAAGCAAGCGGACTTGAGTTATCATAATGCTCGAGGGAAAGTGCCTCTCAAGCAAGCATACAGCTTAGATGGATTCCACCCTAGCCTTCTTGATGCTTGATATGGAGATCTCTTTTTGAGATATCCACCTATTTCACATGCCCATGTAAGATATTTTCATAGTTTGTCTACAGATTATTAAGCTTAAATTGAAGAAAATGCAATCAATGCGATTTGATAGTAAGCATACCTCACAATACCACTGATCTTAAATATAGCATTTCTAACATCTTCTTGTAAGCACCCTTTTATTGTAATTGGGAGGATGAACTATCAGAGCAACAAAGAAGTCATGTCAACAATATAACATAATCATAATTATGCTAATGCATCATGATTATCGGTACACTAATTCTACAGCTTAGAATACCTATAAGATCTTGTGCCAATCATGGAACATGAGCCCACTAAGCTTATTGTCCTTTGAAAATGCTCCTTTCAAGCAATGCATGTACCTTGTCCGTGTTTGAAAAGAGGCAATGTCCGCCTTGACTGCTGCCTCCTCCCTCATAGAGAGGATCCACGTTGCTTTCGGGAGGATAACTTTTCCCGAAGCATGCACTTGGGGCCACAAACGAGACATCCTATTTATAGCATGCAAGTCTTCTCGCACTCCATTCCCTGCGCATTAGGGACATTTGCAGCAGCACCTTGCTGCATATTATTGGGCATATTTTGCTGTCTATTCACAATGATTTCTTCAAAGACAACCTTCCTATTTTCTGATTTTTGAGTGGGCTGCCTGTGCATGCTTTCCTCATGAAAAATCACATCATTGCTGCGTATAATCTTCCTTCCAACGGGATCCCACAATCTATACCCCATTTCACCACTGTCACCATATCCAATAAAGATGCATCTATTTGACTTTGGTTGGAGTTTGTTGCGCTGCTCTTTTCGTACGTGCACATACGCATCACAGCCAAACACTCTCAAGTGTTTATATGAAGGTGGCTTGCCATACCACTGTTCATTAGGTACTTTACCATCCAACCGATTATTCGGTGACCTGTTGATGACATGAATGGCTGTTTGAACAGACTCTGCCCAAAAACCATGGGGTAAGGCAGCAAGAGACAGCATACTACAAGCCACCCCACACTGCCTGAGATCACCCCAGCGGAGTCAGCACAGCCGTCTTATGCCCCTTCTTATGCCCCTCCCCCGTACCATCTTATGCCCCTTCCCCCATGCTGTCTTATGTCCCTTCTGCCATCCCGTCTTATGCCCCTTCCCCCATGCCGTCAGGAGGCCCTTCTGTCTCGGCGAGCCGTCAACGTACTCCTGTGCCGTCGAGACTCGGTTCTCTAGCTACGAGTGGTCAGCGTAGTCCCGTGCAGTCCCCAGCTACGAGTGGCCAGTGTACGAGCTCGACATGACAGGGTAGTAGGTGTAGTAGCAGGGAGAGCGGTGGGGGATGCATGGCACAGTGCTTTGGGCCATGTGGCAGTGGGGAGGATGATGATTCAGATGATTTAGATGTGCCTCTAGGTGATGGTAGGATTTATTATGACATCACTCAGACAGGATGCATCTTGATGGATGCGCGGGGGAAGGACATCATGGCCTTCATGTGCTCTATAATTACTAACAATTACAGAGATTGCTTTATCCACTACAAAGACCACCCAAAGAGGTTGGCTGATGAGACCCTTGCTACTGTTCGCTCTAGGTATCCTAACCCCCCCAATCGCCAGTTCACAGATAAATGGGGGAAGTCAAAGATTGTTACGATACTTAGTAATAAAAGATCTTCGCTTAAGAGGCTGGCACTAGCGGAGCTTACCAGGCTTGAGCCAGGTCAACCACCAAGGGGCCCGCTCCACACCGCTCACAAGCGTGAGTGGAAGAAGGCAATGAAGTCAGCAAGGGAGGACCCCAGTCTGCAGCATGTGGAGGCACGGAGGATCCAGATGGAGGAATATGGAAGTGCACATTTTGGAGCAGGGGGTGTTGAATCATGGGAGGCCCAGTTTGTAAGTATCGATCTCAAATGATATTGCTTATGTAGTTTATTAGGAGGTTATTTCTTTGTACTAATCCCTCCGCAAAGTGTGTTGCGTTCATGCAGCTTGAGATCATGGGCAGATACCCTACTCCTGTGGAGACAGCCTACCACCGCCACCATCGCAGAGGAGATACATGGAGGCACTTCTATGATGACGGGTTGATTACTGAGGAGCAATATATCCGAGCTACTGGAGCGGCCCCCCAGGTATTTGAAAGTAATTAAATAATGCCAAAATTATAAGTAAAGATTTGATTTTTCATACATTGATATATGTTGTTCCTTGTTTACAGACCCGTACACAAGACGATGAGGAAGAGGAGGAAGGAGGGCAGAAGGGAGCACAGAAGGGAGCGTGGAAGGGAGCAAGGACCTGGAGAACATAGATTAGTCGTACAAGTAGTGCTAGCTACTCTTTTTTATACTTAAAGCCACTGGCTTGGGTTTGTGCCTCTTGTATATACACTCCTCTTATTTTTTGTACTTAAAGCCACATGACATGGCTTAGCTTCGTGCTATATGTATATACAAGTACTTTTTGAGCTTTCAATTTTATTTTGGAGTTGTAATGTTTTATTTCGAGTTGTAATTAAAATGTGGGTGGCTATAAGAATTGAATTACACAATGTGGATATGGGATTCTTGTAACTATATAGCATACACAACATACACAGTATTCTGTAAAATCTTAATTAAAAAAAATAAAGTGCATCTATCAGTTCGTTTAAAAACGCATTTATATATGCATCTGTCTGTTCGAATTGCGTCTATATGTGCATCTGTAAACGCATTTATAAGCGCATGTATTTATGCATCTAACTACGCGTCTATACGTGCGTGTGTCTGATATATAGACGTGCAATTAGACGTGGGTCTCCAGACGACGCACTCATAAGTTTCTTATTTAGTTCATGAAACACGTTTGTGCACGCGTCTATGGGTGCTTTGTCTTATTGTGGAACATCCCATTAGCAGATGTGAGTGGTGATGGTGAGGGATTACGCTTACACGGCTTCAACGAGGGCCAAGGATCAGGTGTAGTTCATGAGGGCAAGGAATCAGGCATAGCTTATGAGGGCCAGGGATCAGGCCAACATGACGAGGACAAGGACAAGGATGAGGATGAGGACAATGATTCGGATAAGTAGTAGAAGTAGTAGTATTAGTAGTAGTTTGCATATACTTTGCCATGTATGTGCTTTCGTATGTCGGCTCATTTGAGCAATTTTGTATCACCCTTTTTGAAAGGATAATTTTGTAACAAACAATGTTGTATATCTTCGATATGTATATGCTTATGTCGCTCGACTCGTTTGAGCGATTTTGTATCATCCTTTTCACAAGGAAAAATTTGTAACAAAGACATTATTTTGTAATTAATTAAAAAAAAACATTAGTGGGGCAAAACAGGGCTTGCTGTGGCCCTGTTTAGGCCCACTAATTTTTTTAAAAGCTTTTGTTAATCATCACTATATAGTGACGTTTACTAGTGTGACTATATAGTGACGTTTACCAGTGTCACTATATAGCGACACTTATATAGTGACCGTTCTTTTTTGATGCTAATAGCAACATAAATACCGACCTTTGTGCCCGTTTAAAAAAAACTTTTGAGTGTAAAAAAGGCCGGTATTTTTATCAAAAAAGGGTCTGTGCCTTGTACGTAGTGGGTGGCCTCAAAAAGAGTTTGTTTATTCCTCGAAGAAACAAGATCAGTAGAGGAGGAGAAAGGGTTTGCTCTTGACGAGGAGCTGGGATGGAATCGATATAAAACAAATTTATGGATCCTTTTTTCTCCTTGGGGACTAGAAATCCTTCAACACGAGGACTAAAAATCCTTGGAGGGAACTAAAAAATTTGCAAAAATTAGTGAGCGAGATGGACATCTATAAACTAGATAGGGGTAGTTGGGGATTAGGCGATAAGGTCACCAAGACAAACATCTGGGCATGTGCAATAAAGTGTTGAGGAGCATCATGGGATGGATCAATAGGTTGCAATGATACCATATTAGATTTGGGACAAATGTTGGAAGGCAAGCCAAGAAATGGAAGAAAGTTCTAACTCTGTGATATGGGCACGATGGGTGGTAGCAAGCTAAGGGTGTCCACTTTTTGTTCACTCCCCAATCCTAAGGAGGTGGAAAAACAAGCTTTTTAGCACACAAAAATGCAAATCTCACCTACTTCCATATGGATCTAGTCTTTGAAGTCTTCTGACACAACATCACACTTGCTATTGTGCACACAATCGTATAGTCTGATCGAAAATTCGATGCACACACAAAAAATTTCTTTGTGTCACACGGCATGGTTCCAGGGTGGTCACACGTTTGTCACGAACAAAGAGTGTCATATAAAATTCTAAATTTCTCACTCATTTTAGATTAAATGTTATTGAAACTTTGTAAGTGGTCTCTTCCCAAATCCAACGGTTAGATTTAGGAAGATTGAAGTTTAATTTTTACTCTTACTCCTTAGAGGATCAACAAAGAATATTAAAAATAAATCTAGTAATTCTCAAACATAACCAAACATTTCAAAAATGTCAATATTTTTAGTCCTCTGCATGATGAATAAGAGGAAAAAATTTTGGTTAAATTTGAGTAAGGGAAATGTACGATATGGCCTCCAACAGTTAAATCTCCCTTTTGTGGGGGAAAAAGGGCCACCCAAGCCTAATACCAAGACAAGGTAGGCTTGGTATTAGGCTTGGTGAGGTAGGCTAGGAGCATCACCGATCCTAGTGGCAAGCCTTTGGAGTCTGCATGCTGCCCATGTGGAAGGCTGAGTCATCAAAACCATGCCACGTTGTTAGACCACGTGGTGCCATCTCATCAAGCAGATGTGACATCACTCCTTGCCATGTCACCTTACATTGCCACACGTGCTGCCACATGTGCCACCTCATCATTCCACATCATCAGCCATGTGATCACACAATGCCACCTTGGCATACCTCCTCTCCTGGCCATGTCACCAATCCCTCCACCTCAATTTGCCATGTCATCTACCACCTCATGAATGCCAACTCATCATGCCACATCATGCCCAGTACCACATCATGACCATGCAGGAAGAGACTATATTACCACATCATGACCATGCATGGTGCCACATCAGCCAGATGTATACACATGACGATGTGCGATGCATACAATACCTCGATCGAGGTACATATGATGGGTGAGGCATACAATACCTCGTTCGAGGTATGTGACCGAGGACACATAGAGATACCTCGATCGACGTTCATACATACATGATGCGCAATGCACTAAATACCTTGATCGAGGTATAAGGTCTGATCGCGGCTCTGGGCATAGCAGACCTCTCCACCAAAACTAAGCCAATTAGTATCAATCTTAGCACCTCTCTACCAATAATAATGAAGAGCAATCTAAGAGCAATCTAGTGGATGAGTTGAGGCTCTCTATAAGACACCACGTTTTGGTTCATTTCACCCATTCTTAGCCATTCTTGCCTCCTCATCACTTTGTCACACCTTCCATCCTACTTTCATTGAGAATGGGTTCTCAAAGCCGTCGAGCTAGTAGACGTGAAAGATGTAGGAACCCCCCCCAAATCTCATTGACGAGGAGCGCAAGCGGAAGGCTCGTGAGTGCAAGAGAGCCTCTAGAGCTCGAGCTCGCACTGCCACCACTGATCCACCTCCAGCTCTACCTCTACATCCCACCTCCACCCCCACCCCCACCTCCATTGTCCCCCCATGCTCATCCGCTCCCCTACCTCTAGCCTCCGCCCTTCCCCTAGCCACCTACATTTTGGCCTCCACCTCTACCTCTTCCCCCTCCACCCTCCCCCCTCCCCCTCCCCCTCCCCCTCCCTTCCCCCGTCCACCCTACCATCTCCCATTGATCCCGTTGCCCCACCTTGCAGCAGCAGTGTTGCTTCACGACGTGACTTGCCGAAGTCCACTATCCGTCGTCGTACTAGCAAGATTGTGCAGTCTTTTTTTTGTGACCTCACGCTAGCTTCGCAGTCTTCTCTTCTTACGTCCCTAATTGATCACCCTGACTTGGTAGAGTGTAGGAGGCTTGCTGGTCTTGGTGCACGTAGAGATAGGGTTGTATCTAGCGAGGTCCTTAGCAGTGTTCGACGTTCCTATGCTTCTATTAAGCATAGGAAATCCAGTGATGCCTTGGCAGCACGTCGTGCTATTGTGGCTGCCATTAGTAGTCTATAGTGCCGACTCCTGGGGAGTGTTTAGAGTACCCGTCATATACCCGTATAACTCCACAGGAGTAGGAGGGTGCCCTAAAAGGTTATATAAGTCCTTCTAAATAGATTCTCGGGGATCGGGTTAGCTGGAAGCGCTTCCTGGCCACATGTTGAACTGGAAAAAAGGAAAAGAATCTATTATTGATGAGCTAAGAAGAAAGGGGAAGAAAAGAGAGGCTTACTGTCAGAGCACGTCTATAGACGCGTTTGATTTGTGTGTCTATAAATGCATCTAACAGAGCGTCTAATTCCTCATCTAACAGAGCATCTAACTGCTCGTCTAACAGAGCATCTAACAGAGCGTCTATCGATGCGTATGTCTGTGTCTACAACAGGCCAGACGCGCGTTTAGACGCACCTGTAGATGTGCCTATAGACCATGGATGATTTTTTCAAGTTACTTTCGTTAAGAAGCTAAACTTTTATATTGGCATTGAAAGTTTGTATGTCCTAATAAAAATAAATGTTTGAAACATTCGCCATGATTTGAAACTTTTATGTAAAAAAATTTAAACTTTCGCTAGGATTTGCATTTTTTCCTTCAAAATTCAAAAGAAAATATATAAACAAGTACTACATTCTACTAATATTGTGAAACTAAAAATTTTATCTTGAAAACTTTCACCAAGATTTTATATTAATATATAAGCATAGCTTCGAAAAAGACATCCCTGCTATAGACGCACTCTGAGACGCACCTATAGACGTGCTCCGACAGACAGGATTTCTAAAAAGTAGAAAAGGACATTGCGCCCGACACAAAAACGTGACACTGATACCCAGATCATGCGGTTTTTGGATACGAGAAAGTACAAATCTGGAGAGAGCAAACTTCCAAACAAGATCAACTGCAAAAAGACTTACTTGGATAGAGGTATGGAAGGTTCTTCTTTCTTTTTCAAAGTTGCTTCTCCTCCTTGTTCGTCCTCCTCTCCTTTAAGCTTAGAAGTAAGTGTGGGTGCCTTTCCCTTGAGTGTAAGCTTGGAAGTAAGTATGGGAGTCTCCCTCTTAAGCGTCGAAACTATGGATCTGCTAATAAGGAAGGAAGCAAGCCACGCGAAGTATAAGTAATGTGAAGAAAAGAAAAGCGAGTGGTGCGCTAAAAAGCAGGTTTAAAAGCCGCATCTATAGTCGCATCTAATAGCGCATCTATAGGCATGTCTAAATACAAAAAGTAGATGCGTGTTTAGATGTGCCATTAGACGTGATTTTAGACGCACTTTTAGATGCAGCTATAGACACGCCACAGAGTTTAAATTAAACATTTGAAGAAGAGAAAATTTGGTGGGTCATTTGTTTGTAGGATGTCTTCATCTTCAACAAGTAGCTCCAGTGAGGATGAATCCCTCTGTATCCACCATTGCGAAATGTGGTTGGAGCAAAAAATCAAATGTCTGTGTGATCGATGTCTAGGAAACATGTATCGTGCATGTAGGATTACACTTAATCATATCTCAAAGTATGGAGAATGGGATGTGACCGTAAACAGGGTAAGGGTTTGTAAGTTAAGGTTGATTGAGATACCTATGGGTGTTCATATGTTTGAGTTATGATCCCATTTTAATTTGATATAGGATGAAGTGCCACACCCGCAAATGTTACGCTATGCTCGTCGTGAGGAGGCGAAGCATCGGCGATATGAGGTGGGATCTTTAGGAGGGACCGTTACAGATGCATGGAGTGATGGTGATAGTATCCCTCCGCCATTACCTCATGAAGCCGTGGAGGAGGAGGTGTTTGATGATATGGTGTGGGATTTATATGTCCATCAAGGGAGGGATAATAGCATGGAGCAGGATGATCTTTTTACTGCAGCATCGAGTCCACTGTTTGAGGGGTGCACATTCTCTATTCTACGTGCCTCCCTTGAGTTACTAAACTTGCAAACCATCGATGGATGGAGCAATGCAAGTTTGAATGCATTACTCAAGTAAGCTTTAAAGTCGATTTTGCAAACATGGTGAATTATGCTAGTGGGTCAATTACTCGAATGCAAGTCCTCATTTATGGTCTTCATGTGTAGGCTATTGTGTAAAATGCTTCCAAGGGAGAATAAACTACCGACCTCAAGAGATATGGCAAGGCAACATGTGACCTCTCTTGGAGGATTAGATTACAAGCGCATCCATGCATGTGTCAACGATTGCATTTTGTTTCGTGGACTACATAAGGATGCAAGAGAGTGTCCTACTTGTGGAGAGCCAAGATATAGAGCAGATCTCAAAACCTTGGACGTGTCTCGTAAGGTATTGCGACATTTTCCCATAATCCCTCGCATCCAACATATGTTCAAGTGCAAATCTATTGCAGAGCTCATGTCATGGCATTCCTCCCATCAATCAACTGATGGCAAGTGGAGAACTCCCACGGACTCTCCTGTGTAGAAGCATATTAAAGACACATGGCCAAGCTTCAAGGAAGAACCTAGGATCTTGAGACTTGGATTGGGTATGGACGGTGTGAACCCATTTGGTCTCAAAAGCATGTCTTATAGTGTATGGCCAGTGGTATTGGTGAATTACAATCTTCCACCCTCTATGGCTATTAAGAAAGGACATGTCATGCTGTCCCTTCTAATTTCAGGGAAACATAAAGTCAAAAACCCTGATGTTTATTTGGAGCCTTTGATTGATGAGCTAGAGATACTTTGGAGAGGTATCAAGGTGCATGATGTGAGCAGGCCTCCCTCTCATGAGACTTCAACTGCAAAGCAGTCTTGATGTGGACGATGCATGACTTCCCAGGCTATGGTGAGTGTTTAGGTAAGCATTGCATTTCTAATTATGAATAGGCAAAGGATGTGGCACCCTAAACCCACCTTCCACTCTTAATTGCATCTATTGTTTAGGTCTCAATACATCGGGTTACCATGCATGTCCTGTTTGTGGTCCTTCGCTAGTTGCCTCACGGGCAAACACATTGAATAAGGTCATCTATGAGAATCACCATCGATTTCTCCCACCTGATCATCCTAGATATGTTGCCCCTTGGAATGAAGTCCTCCCACAATCACTCACCGCGGGAGATTGGATGAGAATTTGGGACAGTTCCACGACGACTCCACCACTTGGTATGAGCCGGTAAGGGTTTGTAACTATTGGCTGGAAGTAAAGATTGGCTATATTGGCTGAAAGTAAAGATTGCACGCTAACACTTTATTTTGTTTAGATACTCCATCTTTTATCGTTTACCATATTGGTCCCACCTCAAGATCAATCACCTGCTTGATCCCATGCATATCTTCAAGAATGTGGCATCTACCATTTGGGAGCATTTGAATGGGACACGAGATTCGGCAGGCATAAGGGAGGATCTACGTACCACAGGGAGGATGCGTGAAGCTTGGCCTCAAGAGAGACCAAATGGGTGTGTTTTTTTACCTCATGCACCATGGATGTTATCAAAGCTAGAGATGGCGACGGTGAAGCGCGCTATTACTACAATTCGTACTCCCACTGGATGCATGAGGTGTTTGAAGGGAGCCTTTACAAAGAGCAAGAAAAGAGCTGTAGAGCAATTATATGGCTTGAAATCTCATGATTGGCACGAGATGCTCCAAGTAAGTATTTTATGTGCATAATATCTTTTTCTTTTCAAATTTGTGAGTGAATAGCTATAAGCAACTAATCAACCACCTCCTCGCGGGTTCAGTTCATACTACCCACTAGCATTTCACGTATTGCATCACAGGACGTGAAAGATTATATTTACAAGATGGGTGAGCTTGTGAGGTATGTGAGGTCAAAGGAAATAGATCCCACCACACTTGAGAATGCTCGAGTTATGTCAGTGGAGGCGGTTTGTTTAGTGGAGGAGACATTTCCACATTCTATTCTCACAAGCCAACTACATCTCATAGTGCATTTGGTGGATGAGATTGCTATATGCGGTACTATACATGCACGATGGTTGTTCTTCCTTGAGCACTTCATGAAGACCTTGAAGGGCTTTGTGAGACAAAATGCAAGACCCGAAGGTAGCACGGCTGAGGATTGGTTGGTACAAGAGTCACTTGTATATAATTCTGAGTTTCTTGTTGATGTGGATAGCTCTCTCCCACGACTATGGAGAGATGATGAAGACCTAAGGATGACCTCTATTGTGCCTCAAGGGAAAGGACGCAACAAAGTAATAGACACGGACCTAAGGATGACCTCTATTGTGCCTCAAGAGAAAGGATGCAACAAAGTAATAGACACGGAGTTGCATAGTAGTATCAACCTCTTTTGCATGCTTAATAGTGATGTGATGAAAAGATGGGTGAGAAGATATGAGGATGCAAAGGCAAGAAGACAAGAAGAAAGGGCCCTCTTTCGTACACACCATGGATCTCGTGTGCCATACCCTCAGCATCTAAGAGCATTTCCAAAGGATATTCATGTGGATTGGCTACTTGATGAAATGGAGAAACCAGAGAAAGACGAGGGGATGCATATCACAATGGAAGAATGGGAGTATGCTAGGGGATGCATGAGCAAGGTCGGTATATAGAATGTTATGCATAAGTTAGGAGCTTTTTATAATTTAGATTGCTTATTTAATTGATTTTTTCTTGGTGTAGTGCACTATGTTCAATGCTATATGGTGTGAGGGCAAGCATTTTAGAACACAACGGATTGATGATAAGATAAACACAAAGATTGTGGCATCATTGCTAGCTTTGAGGGAGCCAATGGAGCCATGGATGATTATTATGGCATAATCCAAGATATTATTATGCTTGACTTTCGACGCTTCTTTGTGTATGTTTTGGATGTAAAGTGGTTTAAGGACGTGGTGGAAAGAGGCCCTAATGCAACAATCAAACGCCATGCAAGTGGGTTTGTAACTATTGACTTGACAAAGTTTTGGCAAAGTAGAAAGGACACACTAGTACTACCGCAACAATGTGAACAGGTAGTGTGCGCACATATTAAAATACTCGCTTTTAAATATTCGATGCAAGAAAAATAACATGATTGTATTTGTGTTTGAATTAGGTTGTCTATCAACCAATGGTGGATAATAATAGATGGTGGCATGTCATACCTATTATGCCACGTTTCAAAGTGATGTATAGTACATTTACTAATTTGGAGCGTATGGAGGATGATCATGGCCATGGACGTGATGATGACCGTGATACGAGAGAGGAGGATGATCATGAGATAGGAGATATAGATATTGAGGCCATTACCCATGAGGATGAGCCTACCATTCGAGATGCTGATTTCGATGAGCACATGAGTGGCACAAGTAGTAGTGGGTTGAATGTATTTGTAGATCTAAACACTTGTTTGGATTTTGAAGTAGATAGTTTGGCAAGGGTTGATCTCATTGAGGATGAGATTGAACCATAGCCCCATAATTGATATTGGCAAAACTGTTTTACATATTGTCTCATTCTCCTCATCTCACTTAATTCTCCTCATCATGTGCTTTGGTAATCATGGGCAATGTTTGGAAAGCAATGATGTACACCAAAATCTCACTCTCTGTATTCTCTGGTTTGCTTCTATCTATGCGTCTAAATGCGCGTCTGATTCTCAGTGTAAACGCACAAATAAATGCGCTAATACACGTGCAAATAGATGCGCTAATAAACGTGATGTTAGACGGGCCCATATTTTCTCAGGTTAGACGCGCACGTAGACGCGGTAATTTACACGCAAATAGATGAGCTTATAGACATGCATTTAGACGCGCCCGTAATTCCTCTACTAAAGCAACACCTATAGACGCACCCGCTATTTTGGGCGTCTACCAAGCGCGTCTATAGTTGCTTTGTGTTGTTGTGTTTGAGCTTTGATTCTAAGAGTGAAACCATATTAATTGGAAATTAGATTAGAACTTAAAGAATAAAACAGCTAAAAAGTGAGATTACAAGTAGGAGTAGAATTATACCATGCGAGCAGCCACCTCAGCCCAATCAACCATCGCTCCCAGTGCCTCCTACTCAAGAAACCATAGCTTTGTTCCTATGCGAAACATGCATCTAGTCTCTATGTCTGTGGGAAGGCGACCCATTGCAGCTTGCTATGGGCCCAATTTATGAGAGTTACATAAAGTGCATGCAATATGTAGTAAAACAAAATAGAACAATACATTAAATGAGAAGAAGTAGACTTACCAACGGTTGCCTCAAATGCCAACCATCTGCCTGCACCAAAGTGTGAAGTACCTACGGAGTCCAACCATCTCCTCGCAGCCCTCCTTTGACCCTCAAACAGTTCAAGATGGTCCTTTACTGCTTCTCAAATAACTTCTAGATAGCTTTGTCTGCCCAGCTGGATTTAGCCTTCCCCTTTGCGATGGAAGTACGCAAGGTTGACCTACAATGCTTCAAGAGGACTGCCATGCGCTCTTTCATGTAATCCAAATTGAACTGTCAATTTGGGGGGTTAGGATATTGTCTTTTCAATTCCTTGATGATTGCCTGCTTCTTTTGGTCATCTTGTAGCCAGTCAATAGCTATGCCACTCCTGAAGTGGTGGCTCATCAATCGCCTCATGGTGGCCATCAGGGATGATTTTTTCATGTTAGTTTCGTTAATAAGCGAAAGTTTTATATGCCTTGTGAAAGTTTATATGCTTTTATAAAAATAAAAGCTAAGTATATTTGCCACAATTTGAAACTAAAATTAAAAAAAGAGCTAGGTTTAGCCTTTAAGATTATAAAATTATAAATAAAGTCCATGGAAATTCACCAAAGTTTTATGTAATAAATAAATATATTTGGAAACTTTCGCCAACATATTATATATTCAATTTAAAATTTTGGCTAGATCTATACAATTAAGCACCAAAAGAAGACTTATGCCCTTATATCCAACGCACATTTGGCTAACTTAAGCCTATGGTAGGCCCATCATTAGCAGTATGTCTACCCCTCATCAAGTCATATAGTAGGGATATATATCTTCATGCTTCTATCTTCAACAAGAGCATGAAAGGACACTACATACATAGGTAAACAGAAACAACAAGCAGATTCTTTGCAAGAAGAATCAAATGATTAAAATGACAAAATTAAAGAATGAAAATCTCTATAATGGTCTGGTAGAAGCTGTCTTGTTAGATATTTTAAGTATTTCTTTAGTCTGAGTTTATGATCACGAAAAGTAGGTAAAAATTCAACTAGCTTAATGAATAGAGCTAGAGTAGTGAATGCAGTAAGTCACATATTTAGTTGTGTGTGTGTGTGTGAAAATCTAACTTTAATTTCATCATGTACTTCTATATATTTATATATTTAGAAATTTATAATAATGCAAAGAACTTGCCAGTCAATAGAGGCTTTAAATATAAATCTACCCCTCAAGCATTCTCATACATTTGGTACACTTAAGCCATCTATCCAGTCTCACAATCTTGTATAGTGGAAGATTCTATAGATTTTATTACAACAAATGAGAAGAAATGAACTAAACTAAAATGCCACATGCAAATACTTAAATGTATGTATCAATGTATAGGGGGACATACTCTCTTTCTATTTTTACACACACACACAATAACACAAAGCAGCTATAGATGCACTTGGTAGACGCGCAAAATAGCAGGCGCGTCTATAGGCATTGCTTGAGTAGAGGAATTACGGGCACGTCTAAAAGCACGTCTAACAACTCGTCTATTTGTGCATCTAAATAGCGCATCTATTTGCATGTTTAAACTGAGAAAATATGGGCTCGTCTAACATTGCATTTATCAGCATGTCTATTTGCGCATGTATTAACATGTCTATTTGTGCATCTAAACTAAGAAAATATTGGCCCATCTAACATGGTGTTTATCAGCACGTCTATTTGCACGTGTATTAGCGCGTTTATTTGCACGTTTACACTAGGAATCAGATGCATATTTAGACGCGTATATAGATGCAAACCAAAGAATAAAAAAAGTGAGATTTTGGTGTACATCATTTCTTTCCAAACATTTCCCATGATTACCAAAGCACATAATTTTAACAAAAACATAAATGCTTTTTTGCAAGCCCACATATACAAGAATTAAGTGAGGTAAGGAGAATGAGACAATATGTAAAATAGTTTTGCCAATATCAATGATGGTCAATCTGATCCTCAATGAGATCAACCCTTGCCAAACTATCTACTTCAAAATCCAAATAAGTGTTTAGATCTACAAATACATTCAACCCACTACTACTTGTGCTACTCATGTGCTCATCGAAATCAGCATCACCAATGGTAGGCTCGTCCTCACAAGTAATGGCTTCAATATCTGTATCTCCTATCTCATGATCATTCTCCTCTCTCATATCACGGTCATCATCACGTCCATGGCCATGATCATCCTCCATACACTCCATATTAGTAAATGTACTATACATCACTTTGGAACATGGCATAATAGGTATGACATGCCACCATCTATTATTATCCACCATTGGTTGATAGACAACCTAATTCAAACACAAATACAATCATGTTATTTTTCTTGCATCAAATATTTAAAAGCGAGTATTTTTATATGTGTGCACAGTACCTGTTCACATTGTTGCGGTAGTACTAGTGTGTCCTTCCTACTTTGCCAAAACTTTGTGGAGTCAATAGTTACAAAGCCACTTGCATGGTGTTTGATTGTTGCATGAGGGCCTCTTTCCACCACGTCCTTAAACCACTTTACATCCAAAAAATACACAAAGAAGCGTCGAAAGTCAAGCATAATAATATCTTGGATTATGCCACAATAATCATCCATGGCTCCATTGGCTCGCTCAAAGCTAGCAATGATGCCGCAATCTTGTGTGTTTCTCTTATCATCAATCCGTTGTGTTCAAAAATGCTTGCCCTCACACCATATAGCATTGAACACAGTGCACTACACCAAGAAAAAATCAATTAAATAAGCAATCTAAATTATTGAAAGCTCCTAACTTATGCATAACATTCTATATACCGACCTTGCTCATGCATCCCTTAGCATACTCCCATTCTTCCATTGTGATATGCATCCCCTCATCTTTCTCTGGTTTCTCCATTTCATCAAGTAGCCAATCCACATGAATATCCTTTGGAAGTGCTCTTAGATACTGAGGGTATGACACAGGAGATCCGTGGTGTGTACGAAAGAGGGCCCTTTCTTCTTGTCTTCTTGCCTTTGCATCCTCATATCTTATCACCCATTTTTTCATCACATCACTATTAAGCACGCAAAAGAGGTTGATACTAGTATGCAACTCCATGTCTATTACTTTGTTGCATCCTTTCCCTTGAGGCATAATAGAGGTCATCCTTAGGTCTTCATCATCTCTCCATAGTCATGGGAGAGAGCCATCCACATCAACAAGAAACTCAGAAATATATACAAGTGACTCTTGTACCAATCAACCCTCGGCCATGCTACCTTCAGGTCTTGCATTTTGTCTCACGAAGCCCTTCAAGGTCTTCATGAAGTGCTCGAGGAAGAACAACCATTGTGCATGTATAGTACCGCATATAGCAATCTCATCCACCAAATGCACTATAAGATGTAGTTGGCTTGTGAGAATAGAACATGGAAATGTCTCCTCCACTAAACAAACCACCTCCACTGACATAACTCGAGCATTCTCAAGCGTGGTAGAATCTATTTCCTTTGAGCTCACATACCTAGAAATGAAAAAGTACAGCATATTAGCAATATGCATTCAAACTTGCATGGAGCATTGATACGCATCATATTTTGTATCATGTAAAGTACCTCACAAGCTCGCCCATCTTGTAAATACAATCTTTCACATCCTTTGATGCACTACGTGAAATGGTAGTAGGTAGTATGAACTGAACCCACGAGGAGGTGGTTGATTAGTTGCTTAGAATTATTCACTCACAAATTTGAAAGGAAAAAGATATTATGCAAATAAAATACTTACTTGGAGCATCTTGTGCCAATCATGAGATTTCAAGCCATATAATTTCTCTAAACCTCTTTTCTTGCTCTTTGTAAAGGCTCCCTTCAAACACCTCATGCATCCAGTGGGAGTACGAATTGTAGTAATAGCGCGCTTCACCGTCGCCATCTCTAGCTTTGATAACATCCACGGTGCACGAGGTAAAAAAACACGCCTATTTGGTCTCTCTTGTGGCCAAGCTTCATGCATCCTCCCTGTGGTACATAGATCCTCCCTTATCACAACAAGACACAGAACCCATAGACACACACACAGACACGTTTACTGAACTAAATAAAAAACTTATGGGCATGTCTATTTGCACATCTATTTTTGTGTCTGGAGACCCGCGTCTAGCAGCGCGTCTATATATCAGACACACGCACGTATAGATGTGCACTTAGATGCTTAAATAGATGCGCTTATAAATGCATTTATAGATGCAAAAATAGATGCTTGTCGAATAGACAAATGCGTATATAGACATGTTTATAGATGCACTGATAGACGCGCTTTTTTTTTTTTTTAAATTTATGCTATATAGTTACAAGAATCCCATATCCACATTGTGTAATTCAATTCTTACAGCCAATCACATTTTAATTACAATTCCAAATAAAACATTACAACTCCAAAACGCAATAAAATTGAAAGCTCAAGAAGTGCTTGTATATACATATAGCATGAAGCTAAGCCACGTCATGTGGCTTCAAGTACAAAAAATAAGCGAAGTGTATATACAAGAGGCATAAAGCCAAGCCAATGGCTTTAAGTACAAAAAAGAGTATCTAGCACTACTTCTACGACTAATCTATGTTCTCTAGGTCCTCGCTCCCTTCCACACTCCCTTCTGCGCTCCCTTGTGTGCCTCCTTCCTCGTCTTCCTCATCGTCTTGTGCACGGGCCTGTAAACAAGGGATAACATATATCAATGTATGAAAAATCAAATCTTTACTTATAATATTGGCATTATTTAATTACTTTCAAATACCTTGGGGGCCGCTCCAGTAGCCCGGGTATAGTGCTCCTCAGTAATCAACCCATCATCATAGAAGTGCCTCCATGTATCTCCTCTGCGATGGTGGTGGTGGTAGGCTGTCTCCATAGGAGTAGGGTATCTGCCCACGATCTCAAGCTGCAAGACGACACACTTTGTGGAGGGATTAGTACAAAGAAACAACCTCCTAATAAACTACATAAGCAATATAATTTGAGATCGATACTTACAAATTGGGCCTCCCATGATTCAACACCCCCTGCTCCAAAATGTGCGCTTCCATACTCCTCCATCTGGATCCTCCGTGCCTCCACGTGCTGCAGACTGGGGTCCTCCTTCGCTAACTTCATTGCTTTCTTCCACTCATGCTTGTGAGCGGTGTGGAGTGGGCCCCTTGGTGGTTGACCTCCCTTAAGCCTGGCAAGCTCCGCTAGTGGTAAGCGAAGATCTTTTATTGCCAAGAATCGTAACAATCTTTGACTTAGCCCATTTATCTGTGAACTGGCGATTGGGGGGGTTAGGATACCTGGAGCGAACAGCAGCGAGGGTCTCATCAGCCAACCTCTTTGGTTGGCCTTTGAAGTGGGTAAAGCAATCTCTGTAATTGTTAGCAATTACAGAGCGCATGAAGGCCATGATGTCCTTCCCCCGTGCATGCATCAAGATGTCTCTTGTCTGAGTGATGTCATAGAATATCATACCATCACCCAGAGGCACGTCTAAATCATCTGAATCATCATCGTCCCCACCGCCACCCCTCCAAAAGCATTGTGCCATGCATCCCCCACTACTCTCCCTGCTACTACACCTGCTACAGTGTCGTGTCAAGCTCGTACGCTGGCCACTCGTAGCTGGAGACTGCACGGGACTACACTCACCACTCGTAGCTAGAGAACCGAGTCTCGATGGCACAGGAGTACGTCGACGGCTTTGCGAGATAGAAGGACCTCCTAACGGCATGGGGGAAGGGGCATAAGACGGGATGGAAGAAGGGATATAAGATGGCATGGGGGAAGGGGCATAAGACGGTATGGGAGAAGGGGCATAAGAAGGGGCATAAGACGACTGTGCTGACTCCACTGGGGTGATCTCAGGCGGTGTGGGGTGGTTTGGAGTCTGTAGTGCCGACTCCTAGGGAGTGTTTAGAGTACCCGTCATATACCCATATAACTCCGCAAGACTAGGAGGGTGACCTAAAAGGTTATATAAGTCCTTCCAAATAGATTCCCAGGGATCAGGTGAGCTAGAAACGCTTCCTGGCCACATGTTGAACTAGAAAAAAGGAAAGAAATCTATTACTGATGAGCTGAGAAGAAAGGGGAAGGAAAGAGAGGCTTACTATTAGAGCGCATCTACAGACGCGTCTGATTAGCGAGTCTATTTCCACGTCTAATAGTGCATCTATAGACGCATCTGTCTGTATCTGCAAATAGGCTAGATGTGCCTGTAGATGCGGTTTTAGATGCACTTTGAGACGTGCCTATAGATGCACTCCGACAGATGGGATTTCTAAAAAGTAGAAAAGGACATTGCGCCTGACACACAAACGTGACACTGATACCCAGATCATGCGTTTCTTGGATATGAGAAAGTACAAATCTAAAGAGAGCAAACTTCCAAACAAGATCAACTGCAAAAGGACTTACTTGGATAGAGGTATGGAAGGTTCTTCTTCTTTTTCAAAGTTGCTTCTCCTCCTTGTTTGTCCTCCTCTCCTTTAAGCTTGGAAGTAAGTGTGGGTGCCTTCCTCTTAAGTGTAAGCTTGGAAGTAAGTATGGGAGCCTTCCTCTTAAGCGTCGAAACTGTGGATCTGCTAATAAGGAAGGAAGCAAGCTGTGTGAAGCATAAGTAATGTGAAGAAAAGCAAAGCGAGCACGCTAAAAGCAGGTTTAAAAGCCGCATCTATAATCGCATCTAATGGCGTGTCTATAGGCGCGTCTAAATACATAGAGTAGACACGCCTTTAGATGCGATTGTAGACGCACTTTTAGGCACGCCTTTAGATAAAAAACAGAGTTTTAATTAAACATTTGAAGAAGAGAAAATTTGGTGGGTTGTTTGTTTGTAGGATGTCTTCATCTTCAACAAGTAGCTCCAGTGAGGATGAATCCCTCCATATCCACCATCACGAAATGTGGTTGGAGCAAAAAATCAAATGTCTGTGTGATCGATGTCGAGGAAACATGTATCGTGCACGTAGGATTACGCTCAATCATATCTCAAAGTATGGAGAATTGGATGTGACCGTAAACAGGGTAAGGGTTTGTAAGTTAAGGTTGATTGAGATACCTATGGGTGTTCATATGTTTGAGTTATGATCCCATTTTAATTTGATACAAGATGCAGTGCCACACCCGCACATGTTACCCTATGCCCGTCGTGAGGAGGCAAAGCGTTGGCGATATGAGGTGGGATCTTCAGGAGGGACTGTTACGGATGCATGGAGTGATGGTGATAGTAGCCCTCTGCCATTACCTCATGAAGCCGTGGAGGAGGAGGTGTTTGATGATATGGTGTGGGATTATATGTCCATCAAGGGAGGGATAATAGCATGGAGCAGGAAAATCAAATGTCTGTGTGATTGATGTCGAGGAAATATGTATCATGCACGCACGATTACACTCAATCATATCTCAAAGTATGGAAAATGGGATGTGACCGTAAACAGGGTAAGGGTTTGTAAGTTAAGGTTGATTGAGATACCTATGGGTGTTCATATGTTTGAGTTATGATCCCATTTTAATTTGATACAGGATGCAGTGCCACACCCGCATATGTTGCTCTATGCTCGCTGTGAGGTGGCGAAGCATCGGCGATATGAGGTGTGATCTTCAAGAGGGACCGTTATGAATGCATGGAGTGATGGTGATACTAGCCCTCTGCCATCACCTCATGAAGCTGTGGAGAAGGAGATGTTTGATGATATGGTGCAAATTTTATATGTCCATCAAGGGTGGGATGATAGCATGGAGCAGGATGATCTTTTTTACTGCAACATCGACTCCACTGTTTGAGGGGTGCACATTCTCTGTTCTACGTGCCTCCCTTGAGTTACTAAACTTGCAAACCATCTATGGATGGAGCAATGCAAGTTTGAATGCATTACTCAAGTAAGCTTTAAAGTCTATTTTGCAAACATGGTGAATTATGCTAGTGGGTCAATTACTTGAATGCTTTTCCTCATTTATGGTCTTCACGTGCAGGCTATTGTGTAAAAAGCTTCCAAGGGAGAATAAGCTACCGACCTCAAGAGATATGGTAAGGCAACATGTGACCTCTCTTAGAGGATTAGACTACAAGTGCATCCATGCATGTGTCAACGATTGCGTTTTGTTTCGTGGACTACATAAGGATGCAAGAGAGTGTCCTACTTGTGGAGAGGCAAGATATAGAGCAAATCTCAAAACCTTGGATGTGCCTCATAAGGTATTGCGACATTTTCCCATAATCCCTCGCATCCAACATATGTTCAAGCGCAAATCTATTGCAGAGCTCATGTCATGGCATTCCTCCCATTGATCAACCGATGGCAGGTGGAGAACTCCCGTGGACTCTCCTTCGTGGAAGCATATTGAAGACACATGGCCAAGCTTCAAGGAAGAACCTAGGAGCTTGAGACTTGGATTGGGTATGGATGGTGTGAACCCATTTGGTCCCAAAAGCACGTCTTATAGTGTATGGCCAGTGGTATTGGTGAATTACAATCTTCCACCCTCTATGGCTATTAAGAAAGGACATGTTATGCTGTCCCTTCTAATTCTAGGGAAACATAAAGTCAAAAGCCCTAATGTTTATTTGGAGCCTTTGATTGATGAGCTAGAGATACTTTGGAGAGGTATCGAGGTGCATGATGTGTGCAGGCCTCTCTCATCATGAGACTTCAACTGCGAAGTAGTCTTGATGTGGACGATGCATGACTTTCCAGGCTATGGCGAGTGTTTAGGTAAGCATTGCATTTCTAGTTATGAATAGGAAAAGGATGTGGCAACCTAAACCCACCTTCAACTCTTAATTGCGTCTATTGTTCAGGTCTCACTACATCGGGTTACCATGCATGTCCTGTTTGTGGTCCTTCGCTAGTTGCCTCATGGGCAGACGCATTGAATAAGGTCATCTATGAGAATCACCATCGATTTCTCCCACCTGATCATCCTAGATATGTTGCCCCTTGGAATGAAGTCCTCCCACAATCACTCACTGCGGGAGATTGGATGAGAATTTGGGACGGTTCCATGACTCCTGCACCACTTGGCATGAGCCGGTAAGGGTTTGTAACTATTGGCTAGAAGTAAAGATTGGCTATATTGGCTGAAAGTAAAGATTGCCCGCTAACACTTTATTTTGTTTAGATACTCCATCTTTTATCGTTTACCATATTGGTCCCACCTCAAGATCAATCACCTGCTTGATCCCATGCATATCTTCAAGCATGTGGCATCTACCATTTGGGAGCATTTGAATGCGACACGAGATTCGGTAGGCATAAGGGAGGATCTACTTACCACAGGGAGGATGCGTGAAGCTTGGCCTCAAGAGAGAACAAATGGGCGTGTTTTTTTACCTCGTGCACCGTGGATGTTATCAAAGGTAGAGATGGCGATGGTGAAGCGCGCTATTACTACAATTCGTACTCCCACTGGATGCATGAGGTGTTTGAAGGGAGCCTTTACAAAGAGCAAGAAAAGAGGTGTAGAGCAATTATATGGCTTGAAATCTCATGATTGGCACAAGAAGCTCCAAGTAAGTATTTTATGTGCATAATATCTTTTATCTTGTGAGTGAATAGTTATAAGCAACTAACCAACCACCTCCTCGTGGGTTCAACTCATACTACCTACTAGCATTTCACATAGTGCATTGAAGGACTTAAAAGATTGTCTTTACAAGATGGGTGAGCTTGTGAGGTACTTTACATGATACAAAATATGATGCATATCAATGCTCCGTGCAAGTTTGAATGCATATTGCTAATATGCTGTACTTTTTCATTTCTAGGTATGTGAGCTCAAAGGAAATAGATCCCACCATGCTTGAGAATGCTCAAGTTATGTCAGTGGAGGCGGTTTGTTTAGTGAAGGAGACATTTCCATGTTCTATTCTCACAAGCCAACTACATCTCATAGTGCATTTGGTGGATGAGATTGCTATATGCGGTACTATACATGCACGATGGTTGTTTCTCCTCGAGTGCTTCATGAAGACCTTGAAGGGCTTCGTGAGACAAAATGCAAGACCCGAAGGTAGCATGGTTGAGGGTTGGTTGGTACAACAGTCACTTGTATATATTTTGGAGTTTCTTGTTGATGTGGATAGCTCTCTGCCACGACTATGGAGAGATGATGAAGACCTAAGGATGACCTCTATTATGCCTCAAGGGAAAGGACACAACAAAGTAATAGACACGGAGTTGCATAATAGTATCAACCTCTTTTGCGTGCTTAATAGTGATGTGATGAAAAGATGGGTGACAAGATACGAGGATGCAAAGGCAAGAAGAGAAGAAGAAAGGGCCCTCTTTCGTACACACCATGGATCTCGTGTGCCATACCCTCAGTATCTAAGAGCAATTCCAAAGGATATTCATGTGGATTGGCTACTTGATGAAATGGAGAAAGCAGAGAAAGATGAGGGGATGCATATCACAATGGAAGAATGGGAGTATGCTAGGGGATGCATGAGCAAGGTCGGTATATAGAATGTTATGCATAAGTTAGGAGCTTTTTATAATTTAGATTGCTTATTTAATTGATTTTTTCTTGGTGTAGTGCACTATGTTCAATGCTATATGGTGTGAGGGCAAGCATTTTCGAACACAACGGATTGATGATAAGAGAAACACACAAGATTGCAGCATCATTGCTAGCTTTGAGGGAGCCAATGGAGCCATGGATGATTATTGTGACATAATCCAAGATATTATTATGCTTGACTTTCGACGCTTCTTTGTGTATGTTTTGGATGTAAAGTGGTTTAAGGACATGGTGGAAAGAGGCCCTAATGCAACAATCAAACGCCATGCAAGTGGCTTTGTAACTATTGACTCCATAAAGTTTTGGCAAAGTAGGAAGGACACACTAGTACTACCGCAACGATCTGAATAGGTACTGTGCACACATATAAAAATACTCGCTTTTAAATATTTGATGCAAGAAAAATAACATGATTGTATTTGTGTTTGAATTAGGTTGTCTATCAACCAATGGTGGATAATAATAGATGGTGGCATGTCATACCTATTATGCCACGTTCCAAAGTGAAGTATAGTACATTTACTAATGTGGAGCATATGGAGGATGATCATGTCCATGGACGTGATGATGACTGTGATACGAGAGAGGAGGATGATCATGAGATAGAAGATACAGATATTGAGGCCATTACCCGTGAGGATGAGCCTACCATTCGAGATGTTGATTTCAATGAGCACATGAGTGGCACAAGTAGTAGTGGGTTGAATGTATTTGTAGATCTAAACACTTGTTTGGATTTTGAAGTAGATAGTTTGGCAAGGGTTGATCTCATTGAGGATGAGATTGAACCGTAGCCCCATAATTGATATTGGAAAAACTATTTTACATATTGTCTCATTCTCCTCATCTCACTTAATTCTTGTATATGTGGGCTTGCAAAAAATTATGTGCTTTGGTAATCATGGGCAATGTTTGGAAAGCAATGATGTACACCAAAATATCACTTTTTGTATTCTCTGGTTTGCGTCTATCTATGCATCTAAATGCGCATCTGATTCTCAGTGTAAACGCGCAAATAAACGTGCTAATACACATGCATATAGACGTGCTGATAAATGTGATGTTAGATAGGTCCATATTTTCTCAGTTTAGACGTGCAAGTACACCCGTTAATTCACGTGCAAATAGACGAGCTTTTAAATTCCTCTACTAAAGCAATGCCTATAGATGCGCCCGCTATTTTGCACGTCTACCAAGTGCGTCTATAGTTGCTTTGTGTTGTTGTATATGCCTATGGAATCTCGTGTCCCATTCAAATGCTCCCAAATGGTAGATGCCACATTCTTGAAGATATGCATGGGATCAAGCAGGTGATTGATCTTGAGGTGCGACCAATATGGTAAACGATAAAAGATGGAGTATCTAAACAAAAGTTGGTGTTAGCGGGCGATGTTTATTCCCAGCCAATATAGTACACAATAGTTACAAACCCTTACCAGCTCATGCCAAGTGGTGGAGTCGTGGAACCGTCCCAAATTCTCATCCAATCTCCCATGGTGAGTGATTGTGGGAGGACTTCATTCCAAGGGGCAACATATCTAGGATGATCAGGTGGGATAAATCGATGGTGATTCTCATAGATGACCTTATTTAATGCGTCTGCCCATGAGGCAACTAGTGAAGGACCACAAACAGGATATGCATGGTAACCCAATGTAGTGAGACCTGAACAATAGATGCAATTAAGAGTTGAAGGTGGGTTTAGGGTGCCACATGCTTTGCCTATTCATAATTAGAAGTGCAATGCTTACCTGAACACTCGCCATAGCCTAGGACGTCATGCATCATCCACATCAAGATTGCTTTGTAGTTGAAGTCTCGTGATGAGGGAGGCCTGCTCACATCATGCACCTCGATACCTCTCCAAAGTATCTCTGGCTCATCAATCAAAGGCTCCAAATAAACATCAAGATTTTTGACTTTATGTTTCCCTAGAATTAGAAGAGACAGCATAACATGTCCTTTCTTAATAGCCATAGAGGGTGCAAGATTATAATTCACCAATATCACTGGCCATACACTGTAAGACATGGTTTTGAGACCAAATGGGTTCACACCATCCGTACCCAAGCTCAAAGACGTGCTTTTGAGCTTAGCCATGTGTCTTCAATATGCTTCCATGCAGGAGAGTCCGCGGGAGTTCTCCACTTGCCATCGGTTGATCGATGGGAGGAATGCCATGACATGAGCTCTACAATAGATTCGCACTTGAACATATGTTGGATGTGAGGGATTATGGGAAAATGTCGCCGAACCTTACGAGGCACGTCCAAAGTTTTGAGATCTGCTCTATATCTTGGCTCTCCACAAGTAGGACACTCTCTTGCATCCTTATGTAGTCCACGAAACAAAATGCAATCGTTGACACATGCATGGACGCGATTTTTATCTAATCCTCCAAGAGAGGTCACATGTTGCCTTGCCATATCTCTTGAGGTCGGTAATTTATTCTCCCTTGGAAGCATTTTATACAATAGCCTGCACGTGAAGACCATAAATGAGAAAAATCATTCGAGTAATTGACCCACTAGCATAATTCCCCATGTTTGCAAAATAGACTTTAAGGCTTACTTGAGTAATGCATTCAAACTTGCATTGCTCCATCCATAGATGGTTTGCAAGTTTAGTAACTCAAGGGAGGCACGTAGAATAGAGAATGTACACCCCTCAAACAGTGGAGTCGATGCTGCAGTAAAAAGATCATCCTACTCCATGCTATGATCCCTCCCTTGATGGACATATAAATCCCTCACCATATCATCAAACACCTCCTCCTCCACGGCTTCATGAGGTAATGGCGGAGGGCTACTATCACCATCACTCCATGCATTCGTAACGGTCCCTCCTGAAGATCCCACCTCATAATATCGCCGATGCTTCGCCTCCTCACGGCAAGCATAGGGCAACATATGCGGGTGTGGCACTGCATCCTGTATCAAATTAAAATGGGATCATAACTCAAACATATGAACACCCATTGGTATCTCAATCAACCTTCACTTACAAATCATTACCCTGTTTACGGTCGCATCCCATTCTCCATACTTTGAGATGTGATTGAGTGTAATCTTGTGTGCACGATACATGTTTCCTCGACATCAATCACACATACATTTGTCTTTTTGCTCCAACCACATTTCGCGATGGTGGATACGGAGGGATTCATCCTCACTAGAGCTACTTATTGAAGATGAAGATATCCTACAAACAAACAACCCAAAAAATTTTGCTCTTCTTCAAATATTTAATTTTAAACTCTATGGCGCATCTAATGGCGCATCTAAAAGCGCGTCTGTTTGTTCTGTGGTGCGCATCTAAAACCGCATCTGTTTTTCTGTGTGGCACATCTAAAAGCGCATCTAAAACCGCATCTACTCTGTGTATTTAGACGTGCCTATATACACGCTATTAGACGTGCCTATAGATGTGGCTTTTAAACCTGCTTTTAGCACGCTCGCTTTGCTTTTCTTCACATTACTTATACTTCGCGCGGCTTGCTTGCTTCCTTATTAGCAGATCCACAGTTTTGATGCTTAAGAGGAAGGCACCCAATATACTTACTTCCAAGCTTACACTTAAGAGGAAGGCACCCACACTTACTTCCAAGCTTAAAGGAGAGGAGGGCGAACAAGGAGGAGAAGCAACTTTGAAAAAGGAGAAGAACCTTCCATACCTCTATCCAAGGTAAGTCTTTTTGCAGTTGATCTTTTTTGGAAATTTGCTCTCTTTGGATTGGTACTTTCTCGTATCCAAAAAATGCATGATCTGGGTATCAGTATCACATTTGTGTATCGGGTGCAATGTCCTCTTCTACTTTTTAGAAAAGTTCGTCTGTCAGAGTGCGTCTACAGGCGTGTCTCAGAGCACATCTAAAACCACATCTATAGGCGCGTCTAAACGTGCGTCTAGCTTGTTTACAAACACAGACAGCCGTGTCTATAGACACGCTGTTATACAAAAAATAGACGTGCTAATCACACACGTCTATAGACATGCTCCGATGGTAATCCTCTCTTCCCTTCCCCTTTCTTCTCAGCTCATCAGTAATAGATTTTTTTCTTTTTTCCCGTTCATCATGTGGCCAAGAAGCGCTTCCAGCTCACCTGATCCCTTGGAGTCTATTTTTAGGGACTTATATAACCTTTTAGGGCACCCTCCTAGTCCTACGGAGTTATGTGGGTATATGATGGGTACTCTAAACACCCCACAAGAGTCGGCACTATGGACTTCAAATCACCCCACACCAGCTGAGATCATCCCAACGGAGTCAGCACAGCCCAGCCGGCTACACAGTCGAGGCCCATCTCCCATGCTGTCTTATGCCCCTTTCCCCATGCCGTCTTATGCCCCTTCTGCCATGCCATCTTATGCCCCTTCCCCCATGCCGTCAGGAGGTCCTTTTCTCTCGCAGAGCCATCAAGGTACTCCTGTGCAGTCGAGACTCGGTTCTCCAGCTACGAGTGGTCAGCATAGTCCCGTGCAATCTCCAGCTACGAGTGGCCAACGTACGACCTCAACACAACACAGTAGCAGGCATAGTAGCAGGGAGAGCAGTGGGGGATGCATGGCACAGTGCTTTGGGAGGGGTGGCAGTGGGGATGATGATGATTTAGATGATTTAGACGTGCCTCCGGGTGATAGTACGATATTCTATGACATCACTCAAACAGGAGGCATCTTGATGGATGCACGAGAAAGGACATCATGGCCTTCATACGTTCTGTAATTGCTAACAATTACAGAGATTTCTTTATCCACCTCAAAGACCAGCTGTAATTGCTAACAATTACAGGTTGGCTGATGAGACCCTCGCTGCTGTTCGCTCCAGGTATCCTAACCCCCCCAATCGCTAGTTCACAAATAAATGGGCCAAGTCAAAGATTGTTACGATACTTGGCAATAAAAGATCTTCACTTAAGAGGCAGGCACTAGCGGAGCTTGCCAGGCTCGAGGGAGGTCAACCACCAAGGGGCCCGCCCCACACCACTCACAAACGTGAGTGAAAGAAAGCAATGAAGTCAGCGAGGGAGGACCCCAGTCTGCAGCATGTGGAGGCACGAAGGATCTAGATGGAGAAATATGGAAGCGCACATTTTGGAGCAAGGGGTGTTGAATCATGGGAGGCCCAATTTGTAAGTATCGATCTCAAATTATATTGCTTATGTAGTTTATTAGGAGGTTGTTTCTTTGTACAACCCAAAAAAAATTGCTTTTCTTCAACTATTTGATTTTAAATCTGTGGCGCGTCTAAAAGCGCGTCTATTTGTTCTGTGGTGCACATCTACAAGCACATCTAAAATCGTGTCTGTACGTTTTGTGGTGCGCATCTACAAGCGCATTTAAAACCGCGTCTGATCTGTGTAATTAGATGCGCAAATAGATGCGCCTATAGACGCGGCTTTTAAACCTGCTTTTAGTGCGCTCCCTTTGCTTTTCTTCACATTACTTATACTTCACGTGGCTTGCTTGCTTCGTTATTAGCAGATCCACAGTTTTGATGCTTAAGAGGAAAACACCCACACTTACTTCCAAGCTTACACTTAAGAGGAAGGCACCCACACTTACTTCCAAGCTTAAAGGAGAAGAGGGTGAATAAGGAAGAGAAGCAACTTTGAAAAAGGAGAAGAACTTTCCATACCTCTATCCAAGGTAAGTCTTTTTGCATTTGATCTTTTTTGGAAGTTTGCTCTCTTTGGATTTGTACTTTCTTGTATCCAAAAAATGCATGATTTGCGTATCAGTGTCACGTTTGTGTGTCGGGCGCAATGTCCTTTTCTACTTTTTAGAAAAGTCCGTCTGTCAGAGCGTGTCTATAGGCGCATCTCAGAGCACATCTAAAATTGCATCTATAGCTACATCTAGACATGCGTCTAGCCTATTTGCAGACACAGGCAGCCATGTCTATAGATGCATTGTTATACGTAAAAATAGACACGCTAATCAGACACGTCTATAGATGCGCTCCGATAGTAATCCTCTCTTCCCTTCCCCTCTCTTCTCAGCTCATCAGTAATCATCTTTTTTTATTTTTTCCAGTTCATCATGTGGCCAAGAAGCGCTTCGGGCTCACTTGATCCCCGGGATTCTATTTTTAGGGACTTCTATAATCTTTTAGGGCACCCTCCTAGTCCTGTGGAGTTATATGGGTATATGACGGGCTCTCTAAACACCCCCCAGGAGTTGGCACTACAGACTCCAAACCACCCCACACTGGTTGAGATCACCCCAGCGGAGTCAGCACAGCCTAGTCGGCTACACAGCGCAAGCCCATCTCCCATGCCATCTTATGCCCCTTCCCCCATGCCGTCTTATGCCCCTTCTACCATGCCATATTATGCCCCTTCCCCCATGCCATCAGGAGGTACTTCTATCTCGCAGAGCCATCGATGTACTCCTGTGCAGTCGAGACTTGGTTCTCTAGCTACGAGTGGTCAGCGTAGTCTTGTGCAGTCTCCAGCTATGAGTGGCCAGCGTACTAGCTCGACACGACACGGTAGTAGGCGTAGTAGTAGGGAGAGCGGTGGGGGATCCATGGCACAGTGCTTTGGGAAGGGTGGCGGTGGGGACGATGATGATTCAAATAATTTAGACGTGCCGCCCGGTGATGGTACGATATTCTATGACATCACTCAGACAGGAGGCATTTTGATGGATGCACGGGGGAAGGACATCATGGCCTTCATGCGCTTTGTAATTGCTACCAATTATAGAGATTGCTTTATCCACTTCAAAGACCAGCAAAAGAGGTTGGCTGATGAGACCCTCGCTGCTGTTCGCTCTAGGTATCCTAACCCCCCCAATCGCCAGTTCACAGATATATGGGCCAAGTCAAAGATTGTTATGATACTTGGCAATAAAAGATCTTGGCTTAAGAGGCAGGCACTAGCAGAGCTTTCCAGGCTCGAGGGAGGTCAACCACCAAGGGGCCTGCCCCACACCACTCACAAGTGTGAGTGGAAGAAAGCAATGAAGTCAGTGAGGGAGGACCCTAGTTTGCAGCACATGGAGGCATGAAGGATCCAAATGGAGCAATATGGAAGCATGCATTTTGGAGCAGGGGGTGTTGGATCATGGGAGGCCCAATTTGTAAGTATCGATCTCAAATTATATTGCTTATGTAGTTTATTAGGAGGTCGTTTCTTTGTACTAATCCCTCTGCAAATTGTGTCGTCTTGCACCTTGAGATCGTGGGCAGATTCCCTACTCCTATCGAGACAGGCTACCACCGCCACCATCGCAGAGGAGATACATGGAGGCACTTCTATGATGATGGGTTGATTATTGAGGAGCAGTACATCCGGGCTACTGGAGCGACCCCCGAGGTATTTAAAAGTAATTAAATAATGTCAATATTATAAGTACAGATTTGATTTTTCATACATTGATATATGTTGTCCCTTGTTTATAGACCCATGCACAAGACGATGAGGAAGAAGACGAGGAAGGAGGCGCAGAAGCGAGCACATAAGGGAGCGCAGAAGGGAGCGTGGAAGGCAGCCAAGATTAGTCATAGAAGTAGTGCTAGCTACTCTTTTTTGTACTTAAAGCCACTGGCTTAGCTTCGTGCCTCTTGTATATACACTCCTCTTATTTTTTATACTTGAAGCCACATGACATGGCTTAGATTCCTTATTTTTTATACTTGAAGCCACATGACGTGGCTTAGCTTCGTGCTATATGTACATACAAGCACTTTTTGAGCTTTCAATTTTATTGCATTTTGGAGTTGTAATGTTTTATTTGGAATTGTAATTAAAATGCGGTTGGTTGTAAGAATTGAAATACACAATGTGGAAATGAGATTCTTGTAACTATATAGCATACACAACATACACAGTATTCTGTAAATTTAAAAAAATATATTATAAAGTGCATCTATCAGTGCGTCTATAAACGCGTCTATATGCGGGTCTGTCTGTTCGACAAGCATCTATTTTCGCGTCTATAAATGCGTTAATCAGAGCGTCTATTTAAGCATTTAAATGCACATCTATACGCGTGTGTGTCTGCTATATAGACACGTTGTTAGATGCGGATCTTTAGATGCAAAAATAGATCCACAAATAGATGCGCCTGTAAGTTTTTTATTTAGTTCAGTAAACGCGTCTATGTGTGTGTCTATGGGTGCTTTGTCTTGTTGTGTATACATTTCATTTTCGATGACTAAAAGGTATTCTTGCACATAACTTACAGATAGTAAATTGTCAGTTGTATCAAACATTCCACTACTTCCCACTCTTATGTTAAAATAGAACCTTGTAAAGAAGATAGGCAAGGAAGCTACATAGAAATACATCATTTCTCTTAGGAAGCTGCTTATGTGGACCCTTGTGGCAAAACCTTCCATGACTATCTAGTTTGTCAAGCTATAAGTTCAAGCCATCCAATGCATTTTTCGTATTCTAGAACACACTAGAGCTTACAATATTGTCAACTTCTATCACTTTCTTCCAGACCATGCCTCTAGAACATACTAGAGCTCACAATATTGCCAACTTTGGTCACTTTGGTCCCGACCATGTCTCTACAACACACTAGAGCTCACAATATTGCCACTAGTTTGTGTCACTCTCTTCCTGATCATGCCTCCAAAACACACTAGAGCTCACAGCTTTGCCACCTTGTGTCATTGTGTTCCAAACCATGCCTGTGGGATAACAATAGTTGTAGGAGAGGAAAACAAAAATTTCCTATAGGAGGGAAAAGAGCACCTGTACTAGAAGGAGAAGTGCCTACAGAAGGGAAAGAGAACTTGTAGGATAGGGCGGCTAAGCAAGAGGCCATAGAGCAAGAGAGAGTAGATCAACAGAGGAAAGAGAAGGTGGAGGTAGAGCATGAGGGGATCAGGATAGGGTAAGTCAAAACATCGAGTGACTACTTTCGAGCGAGTCCAAAGTTTGAGCGATGCTTATGAGGAACTTTGTCTAAACCTGTAGGAGCAATAAATTTTTACTAAAAATGGTTGAATCCACATGACACTATTATTTTTCCTTGAAAATGGAAATTACACAAGAAAACACATACTTTGACCCCTTTCTTCCACCCCTCCCTCATTGACCCTTGAAAAACATTGCCAAACATTTTTAGAAATTGTTGTTTGTCTACTGTAAAACAATTGATTGCTCAATATATCATGGGTAGGACAACCACTGTAAAAGTAAGCAATGCATGCTACTTTTTGGACATAAATCATCACACTAGAATGTCAAAATTTATAAAATTCCTCACTCGAACCATCGCCTTGCTCGAACACAGTCACTCGAATTCTGGTAATCCTCGGGATAGAGCAAGAGGAGGCAAAGAAATAGTGAGTCAAAGTATAGGAGACACTACAAGGCATAGGCCATTTTCCGACGAAAATATCGACGCTTTTTACATTCACGGGCGCAAACGTCGCTATAAGTGTCGCTAAAAGCGTCAAAAAAGGACCGTCGCTATATAGCGACACTGGAAACGTCGCTATATAGCGACGATGCAAACATCGCTATATAGCGACACTGTTAATCGTCGCTATATAGCGACACTGGTAAACATCGCTATATAGCGACGATTAACAAAAGTTAAAAAAAAAGGGTTAGTGGGGCTAAACAGGGCTTCCTTTTGGCCCTGTTTAGCCCCACTAATCCTTTTTTTTTTTTTGTAATTACAAAAGAAAGTTTTTTATAACAAAATTTCCCTTACTTGCAGGGTGATACAAAATTATTCTTGTGAAATGATGAGTAACAAATGCACATACATGTTGGACATATACAACAGTGTTTGTAACAAAATTACCCTTTCGAAAGGGCAATACAAAATTGCTCAAACGAGCGTATATATAAAATGCTACTACCACTACTACTCATCTGAATCCGAATTATCTTCGTCTTGTTGGCCTGTTTCTTGGTCCTCGATACCTGCATCTTCTCCCTTGTCCTCACCACCTGCGTTTGATCCTTGGCCTTGTTGATCGCTCGCCTCTGATGATGGGACGCTTGAGCTTTGACCCTAAGAGTGAACCATATAAATCGAAAATTAGATTGGAACTTAAATTAAAAAGTGAGATTACAAGTAGGAGTAAACTTATACCGTGCGAGCAGCCACCTCAGCCCAATCGACTGTCGCTCCCATTGCCTCTTGCTCAATGAACCACAGCTTTGTTCCTATCCGAAATGTGCATCGCGTCTCTGCATCTGTAGGAAGACGGCCCATCGTAGCTTGCTATGGATCCAATTTACGAGAGTTAGAGTTAGCTAAAGTGCATGTAATATGTAAGTAAAACAAATAGAACAATACATTAAATGAGAAGAAGTAGACTTACCACGATTGCCATGAATGCATACCATCCGCCTGCACCAAAGTGCAAAGTACCTACAACATCTAGCCATCTCTTCGCAGCCCTCCTCTGACCCTCGAACATTTCGGGATGGTCCCTATGTTGCTTCTTGAAGTACTTCCAATCAGCTTTGTCTGCCTAGCTGGGTTTAGCCAAACCCTTTGTGATGGAAGTACCCAAAATTAATCTACGATGCTTCAGGACCAAACCCATGCGCTCTCGCATATAATTGTCATTAAACTCCACATTTGGCAGATTAGGGTATCTTTGTTTTAACTCATCGATCACCGCCTGCTTCTTTTGGGCATCTTGATACCGCCAATCGGTATTTATGCCGCTCTTGAAGTGATGACTCATCAACCTCCTCATGGTGGCCATCACTGCTTTGCCCTTTTTATCTTCTATTATCTCTCCGGCAGATGTGATTTGATACAAGAGATCCCCTGATGAGTAAGGGGGACTGATGGTAGCAGAGTCTGAAGGAGTGGAAGCTGCGTGAGCGCTTTTGGAGCGAGGAGTAGCAGTGGGACTAGGAGAGGGAAAGGGACCTGACTGATACTGTGTCTCTGGACCAAGTGGAGACCTAAAGGAGCATGAGTGTGCTGACTCGTCTACATCTCCCGAGTCAGCACAACATGAGCCGCCCATCCTACTCTTCCTTCCCTTGCAAGAGGCATGCGCAGGTGATGATCCCGCGGTCGAAGGGGCGCGAGGGGATGGCTGGGCAGTACGTCCATCCATCGGTGTAGGGGAAGGAATTGCTGAGGTCCTCTGAGAGAGTAGAGAGAAGAATCTCAGTGCCTCGTCATCACTCATCTACGCTACAAACTCATCGGACTCCTGACAAAGCCATGCGCGGCTAGCAAAGGAGTTCCCCGAGGGGTAGTCGGAGTGCTACGTGGAAGAGGAGTCAGACCAGGGGTAGTCGTAGTGCTTGGTTCGAGAGGAGTAAGACCAGGGGTAGTCCTCAAGGTAGTCACCTGAGAGGAATCAAAGTCCTCTGGAGCATATAGATCGTGAGCTCTCCTCCTGCGAGGCTGTCCGTACTCATTGGATGAGCGACGTGATCCCATGTCTAACATAGACACAAATATGAAAACAGAAAACAAAAAAACAAACATAAGCATAGGCATAGGCATAAGCATAGGCAAGAAGAAAGAAGAGGGAAAGGAAAGAAGAGGGAAAGGAAAGAAGAGGGAAAGAAGATGGAAAGGAAAGAAGAGGGAAAGGAAAGAGAAGAGGAAGAAAAGGGAAATAAAGAATAAGAGTTAGAGAGAATAAGCTCATGCTTATGCTTATGCGGAAATAGAGAATGAGAGAAGGGGAAATAGAGAAGGGGAAAGAGATGAGGGGGAATGAGAGAAGCATAAGCATAAGCTTATGCGGAAATAGAGAATGAGCTTATGCAGAAATAGAGAATGAGAGAAGCTTCTCTCATTCTCTATTTCCGTATAAGCTCATGCATAAGAGAAAGCTTGTGCAGAAATAGAGAAATAAAGAAGGGGGAAAGCTTATGCGAATGAGAGAAGGGGGAAAGAGATGAGGGGGAATGAGAGAAGCATAAGCATAAGCTTATGCGGAAATAGAGAATGAGCTTATGCGGAAATAGAGAAGGAGAGAAGCATAAGCTTATGCTTATGCTTCTCTCATTCTCTATTATGCTTCTATCCTTCTCTATTTCCGCATAAGCATAAGCATGAGCTTATGCAGAAATAGAGAAGGAGAGAAGGGGGAAATGAGAGAAGGGGGAAATAGAGTGGGAAATAGAGAATGAGCTTATGTGGAAATAGAGAATGAGAGAAGCATAAGCTTCTCTCATTCTCTATTTCCGCATAAGCTCATGCATAAGCATAAGCTTATGCGGAAACTTAAGCATAAGCTCATGCTCATGCATGAGCATAAGCATGAGCTTATGCTTATGCTTATGCATAAGCATAAGCTCATGCTTATGCTCATGCGGAAATAGAGAAGGAGCTTATGCGGAAATAGAATGAGTTTCCGCATAAGCTTCTCTCATTCTCTATTTTCGCATAAGCTCATGCATAAGCATGAGCTTATGCAGAAACTTAAGCATAAGCTCATGCTCATGCGGAAATAGAGAAGGAGCTTATGCAAAAATAGAGAATGAGTTTCCGCATAAGCTCATGCTTATGCTCATGCGGAAATAGAGAAGGAGCTTATGCGGAAATAGAATGAATTTCCGCATAAGCTTCTGTCATTCTCTATTTCCGCATAAGCTCATGCATAAGCATGAGCTTATGCGGAAACTTAAGCATAAGCTCATGCTCATGCGGAAATAGAGAAGGAGCTTATGCGGAAATACTGAATGAGTTTCCGCATAAGCTTCTTTCATTCTCTATTTCCACAAAAGCCCATGCATAAGCATGAGCTCATGCTTATGCTTCTCTCATTCTCTATTTCTGCATAAGCTCATGCATAAGCATAAGCTTATGTGGAAATAGAGAATGAGCTTATGCGGAAATAGAGAATGAGAGAAGCTTCTCTCATTCTCTATTTCCGCATAAGCTCATGCATAAGAGAAAGCTTGTGCGGAAATAGAGAAATAAAGAAGGGGGAAAGCTTATGCGAATGAGAGAAGGGGGAAAGAGATGAGGGGGAAATGAGAGAAGAGGGAAATAGAGTGGGAAATAGAGATTGAGCTTATGCGGAAATAGAGAATGAGATCCGCATAAGCTTCTCTCATCTATTTCTGCATAAGCTCATGCATAAGCATAAGCTTATGCAGAAACTTAAGCATAAGCTCATGCTTATGCTCATGCGGAAATAGAGAAGGAGCTTATGCAGAAATAGAGAATGAGTTTCCACATAAGCTTCTCTCATTCCCTATTTCCGCATAAGCTCATGCATAAGCATGAGCTTATGCGGAAACTTAAGCATAAGCTCATGCTCATGCATGAGCATAAGCATGAGCTTATGCTTATGCTCATGCAGAAATAGAGAAGGAGCTTATGCGGAAATAGAGAATGAGTTTCCGCATAAGCTTCTCTCATTCTCTATTTCTGCATAAGCTCATGCTTATGCTCATGCGGAAATAGAGAAGGAGCTTATGTGGAAATAGAGAATGAGTTTTTGCATAAGCTTCTCTCATTCTCTATTTCCGCATAAGCTCATGCATAAGTATGAGCTTATGCAGAAACTTAAGCATAAGCTCATGCTCATGCGGAAATAGAGAAGGAGCTTATGCGGAAATAGAGAATGAGTTTCCGCATAAGCTTCTCTCATTCTCTATTCCCGCATGAGCTTATGTGGAAATAGAGAATGAGAGAAGCATAAGCATGAGCTTATGCTTCTCTCATTCTCTATTTCCGCATAAGCTCATTCTCTATTTATTTATGCATGAGCTCATGCATAAGCATAAGCTCATGCATAAATAAATAGAGAATGAGCTTATGCGGAAATAGAGAATGAGAGAAGCATAAACTTCTCTCATTCTCTATTTCCGCATAAGCTCATGCTTATGCATAAGCTTATGTTGAAATAGAGAAATAAAGAAGGGGGAAACTTAAGTATAAGCTCATGCTCATGCATGAGCATGAGCTTATGCGAATGAGAGAAGGGGGAAATAGAAAAGGGGGAAAGAGATAAGGGTGAATGAGAGAAGCATAAGCATAAGAGAATATTATGCTTATGCTTAAGCATTAGCATAAGCATAAGCTCATGCTTATGCTCATGCATGAGCATGAGCTTATGCAAATGAGAGAAGGGGGAAATAGAGAAGGCTCGGGGGGTTCACTATGTATAAACCCTCTATATCACATGCGTTCAAGGCCTATATTTAAAATCCCTTATCTGTAAATTTTTTCGTTAATAATATGTACCCCTTTTCTATACAAATCTGTAAATTTTTTCCAAAACTATTTTAAATAGTCCCTTATGTATATTTATTTCTGTAAATTTTAGGAATAAAAAATATCCTTCTGTTGAACTCACGTGATAGGGTTACATATGATGAGTGACCCCCCCGAGAGAGAAGGGGGAATGAGAGAAGCATAAGCATAAGAGAATAAGAGGGAAAGGAAAGAGAGAAGGGAAAAGAGATGAGGGGGAAATAGAGAAGGGGAAAGAGAGAATAAGAGAAGAGGGAAAAAAGAGAAGGGGGAAAAAAGAGAATAAGAGAAGGGGGAAGAAGGAAAGAGTGGGAGGGGAAGAGAGGGTTCCTACGCCCATCACTGCAGCTAGTGCTTAAGGTGCTAGCTGTCGGCCAATGCAAATGACAAAATAATAAATGGAAAAAAGAGGAAGCACTTACCTGAAATAGTATGTCCCGCTCGGTGTAGTGGACTGGCCCTACAAAAGAGAGAAAAAAACCCATTTTTTCAAATAAGATGTTAGTGGAAGGAGAAGATTACAATAGCAACTTCTTGAAGGGAGGAGATTGAGGAGACAAGGAAAGGAGGAGATTGAGGAGACAAGGAGAAAGAGAAGGAAGAGAAATACAGAAAAAAGAGGTGAGTTTTCTTTCTTTCTTAAAATCTCGTTTTTTGTTTCAATCCTTTCAAAACAAGCATGAAAACTAGTTTACAAGTTTAGCAATACAAGAAGAAACACTCACAAAATGAAAGCTAACAAACAAACAACCTACATTGTTGAAACAAACTCACCTCTTGAAGAACTTTCTTTCAAGAAACCAAAGAGGGAAAAGGATAGAGAGGGAGTACAAGAGGTAGGAGAAGGGTGAAGAGTGGAAAATAGAGTGGGAGGTTGCTTGGAATAGGTGGGAGGTCGTCGAAAATAGATGGGAGGAGATTTTGGGTTGCTTACTTGAGAGATTAGGGAATGGTATGAACAAAACGCCGCGTGTTTAGCATTTCGGGTTTTAACCCACAGCATCGCTATATAGCGACGCTAATCCATCGCTATATGGCGACGTTTTTAACTGTCATTTTTTTTATGTGGCATCAAGAGAAGCTCAAACATGCTATTTTATAATTGTCAATATGTCCTCCTCATGCTTATGTTGTGATTTTATAAGTGTAGATGGAAGGGACGAGTGGAAGCTCGTCTGATGATGCGCCAATGCCCGAGAGCACGAAGTGGCTTACGGAGAGGTTATACTATCATTGCACTCATTGCAAGCGAGAAGTACGACATCAACGTCATATTATCATGCGCCACTTGCGGATGTATGGGGAGGAACTGGAACCAATACCCCTCGTTGGTGTTGCACATGTTGATGGATCATCGGTAAGTCAAAGCTATTTAAGTTCGCAATCTTATTGTATACCAGGAAATACAAGATCTTATATTTACATAAAATCTTAAAACAGGATGAGGAGGGTGACGAGGGTACACATATACCTTCTCACTTTTAGCAAGACTATAGTCTCTCGAATGACGACGAGGGTATGGTCGACATGATGGATTCCATTTTTAGGGGCACTACATCCCACGTACACATGATGTCAGAGTTTGAGGTCAAAATGTGAGAGTTGCAATCAACACAATTGTACGAGGGTGCTAGGATGTCTAAACTACGTGCTTGTCTCTCAATCTTGAATCTACAAGTATAGTATGGGTGGTCGGATACAAGTGTCTCGGCCTTAATGAGGTTAGCCCTTGCATTAATTTGACTCATTATTTGGATATTGTTTATTTTGAGAATCATCATTTGGATACTGTCTTTGTCATAGTTGCTCCAGAAGATGTTGCCTGCACCAAATACCATGCCCGCATCAAGAGATGAAGCGAAAAAGATGCTAACAACGGTGGGTATGGATTATGATACCATCCATGCTTGCCGTAATGATTGTATTCTCTTTCGTCGTGAGCATGGAGATTTGGCTAGTTGTCCAAAGTGTGGGGAACAATGATATAGAGATGACTTGTAGGGTGAGTAGATACCAGTAAAGGTCTTGAGACACTTTCCCATCATTGCAAGAATACAACACATGTTTCGATGCAAATCCATAGCGGACTTGATGACATGGCATGCATCTCATCAGTCCACTGATCACACATTGACGATTCCTGCAGATTGTGTAGCTTGGAAGCACATAGATAATCAGTGGCCGGACTTTGTGAGGGAGCCACGCAACTTACATCTTGGGCTAGCCATGGATGGCGTGAATCCTTTCGGGTTACGCTCGACATCTTGGTCAACATGGCCCATAGTCATGGTGAATTACAATATCCCACCATGGCTAACAATAAAAAAGGGACACCTCATGCTTGCACTACTTGTGCCAGGAAAGTACAAGGCAAAAAACATGGATGTGTACATGGCACCTGTTGGAAGGCTGAAAGGAAAGCAAAGAGTGGACACAAACTCAGAATACTTGCATTACTTGCTTGTAGAATGAAGAAGAGTGAGGTCCTTAAGTAGGCACCTCATACATGCTCACTGACATCACTGATGACTTCAGAGCTCCACAATCATCTCCTCAATCTGCTCCTAGATTCTCTCAATCATCCTATGTGGCTTTCCACCACCTAACTGTGCTTGTGGGCACCTAACTGTGCCTCTAGCACTCACACATAGAAACATAAGGTGTGCCTGAGGCATACACCTTGAGATATCCCAACAAACCCCCCCTCAAGGAAATGCCTCAGGCTATGTCAAGGATACATCTAGTCTCATAGTTTCTCATGCCATCTCATGGTGGTCAAGGATAAATCTATGGCTAGGTTCTCATGCTAGCAAGGGTTCCCATGGGTGTAAGGTAAACAAAAGGGATACAAAAAGACCTTCCAATGGTTATCTCCCCTGCATGTACATGCACACAATGTCTGCAGGAGGTACCATGGAGCAAAACATACACATGGCCTACATCATAAGGTGACCAGAGGTGTTTACAAAACACACAAAACACAATAGTTTATTTTCATTCATTTTGGAGGACTATCCAGGCTAAGTACCTTGACATAAAAAGAGAGATCTGGAGCATACATAGAGATGATTTAAAATGCATAATCTTCATGGGATGCCTCATCTTGTGGAGGCAAAATATCCATGTCAAGGCAAGGTCTTACCACATGGGCAGTGTCTAATGCCTTATAAGATGGTACTATGATAGAACAAGTGGATCTGAAAATCATATCCTTCAAGAGAACAATTATCTTGTCGTCTCCATAGTTGTGTAGAGAAGCATATCTTAGGTATCTGACCTTCATCTTTTTCTTGTACTTGAAGTCAAATGAAAGTGCCCTGAGAGGGTAGATCTCTGTAGTTGCTTCCTTTTTGGCAACCATTGTTTTGGCAATCTTCAACAAGGAAGTCAGGTTGGCATTTTCATCCTTTGTAGCATAACAAGACATTGCTTTATGTTTTGGCTTTTCACATATTTTGCATAAGCAAGCCATGAGAGGCTCTAACCCAGGTATTGGGTAGTGTCTTCTCTCTTACAGGGCTTAGAATAACAACTGAAATGCTTCAAAATATAAGCATTTAATGTAGCAAAGTCTTGTGACCAAATTGCAAACAATGATGCTTTCACTTACATGCTTCATAGAAGTGGCTAAAATGAATACTTTCCAATCAAAACCAGGTCTAGAGTATTGAATACTTTCCAATTCAAAACAAAACTGAAGCCACACTTGTACTAAAGTTATTGAAAGTTTAAAAAAACCAGAAATGCTAGAGTAGCATTTTATGTAGCATCATCTTCAAAAACTTGTCCAAAACTGTCAAAACCAAAAGGCTAAACTTGGAGGGCTTGTAGTTCATTCTTCAAGGCAAGGAAAAGAGGGCTTTCTGAAGCAAAAGAAAGCTCATATACCAGAGAGGGTCCAGCACAGAGGTTGGACGAAATGGTGTGCACTTTTGCTCAAGAGAGTTGCTACAGGCTGAACCTGAGTTTTGACGATTTCTCCCTCGTTACTAAACCAAATGACCTGAAAAATGGCTCAAAATCTTTGTCTTGAGGTCGCCCATCTACTCCTAAGAGGGCTCAGGCAATGGCAAAGCAGGTAGGGAGTATTGAGCAACAGAAGAAATTCATTGTTTGGAGAATGGCAGCCACCACAGACGTTTTTTTCTTCAATTGCTTGCAGGTGGAAGTTCGTCCATACTAGAGGAGTTTCCAGCTCAGAGGGTTTGGGCAATGGTCGTTTGTAGGTGGAGAACCAAGCTCTCAAAGATTTTGAGAAGAAAGAGGAAAATGGAGAAGAAGAAGATGAAGAAGAGGAAGATGATGTGGCAGAAATGGGCTCAAGGGGGATCAAAGGGCTCTGATACCATGTTGGAAGGCTGAAAGGAAAGCAAAGAGTGGACACAAACTCAGAATACTTGCATTACTTGCTTGTAGAATGAAGAAGAGTGAGGTCCTTAAGTAGGCACCTCATACATGCTCACTGACATCACTGATGACTTCAGAGCTCCACAATCATCTCCTCAATCTACTCCTAGATTCTCTCAATCATCCTATGTGGCTTTCCACCACCTAACTGTGCTTTTGGGCACCTAGCTGTGCCTCTAGCACTCACACATAGAAACATAAGCTGTGCTTGAGGCATACACCTTGAGATATCCCAACAGCACCTTTGATAGAGGAGTTACAGATATTATGGAGAGGAGTGCAGGTCTTTGATATTTCTAGAGCTCCTAGACATACCAATGATATTTTGGTCAGGGGTATCTTGATGTGGACCATGCATGACTACCCAGGATATGGAGAGTGCGCAGGTACGTGGTTGTGTCTTTACATGTACAATGAGGGATTATGCTTTTTTTACTCTCTTTTGCACGCATGTCTTGTACTAACACATTCATGCACGCGTGCAGGACTTGTTACAAGTGGGTACCATGCTTGTCCTGTTTGTGGACCGGCTCTGAAATCGCTTGCATGCTACTCCAAACATATGAGGAAAAATGTTTATGAAGGTCATGCTCGATACCTTCCGCTCGACCATCTCGCACGTGGAGGTCAGCTTGATCCACCACCATCATATTTGAAGGCAAGTGATTGGATTCAAGCTTGGAGGGTGAATGGAGAGGAACCTCCCCTTGGTATGAAGAGGCTATCGATCTTTCACGAGCTTCCTTATTGGGGTCAGTTACAAATCAATCATCTCTTGGATCCCATGCATATCTTCAAGAATGTGGGGGCTACTATTTGGGCACACTTGGTTGGTTCCAAGGACTTGAGAGGAGTGCGAGAAGACTTGCGTGCTAGGAATAGGATGTCTCATTTGTGGCCCCAAGTGTATGCTTCGAGAAAAGTTGTCCTCCCGAAAGCAACGTGGATCCTCTCTACGAGGGAGGAGGCAGCGGTCAAGGTAGACATTGCCTCTTTTCAAACACCAACAGGGTACATGCGTTGCTTGAAAGGAGCATTTTCAAAGGACAATAAGCTTAGTGGCCTCAAGTCCCATGATTGGCACAAGGTCTTATAGGTATTCTAAGTAGAATTAGTGTACCGATAATAGTGATGCGTTAGGGTAATTATTATTATGTTATATTGTTGACATGACTTCATTCTTGCTTTGATAGTTCATCCTCCCAATTACAATAAAAGGGTGCTTACAAGAAGATGTTAGAAATGCTATATTCAAGGTCTGTGGTATTGTGAGGTATGCTTACTATCAAATCGCATTATGTATTTTCTTCATGGACATGTGAAATAGGTGGATATCTCAAATATCTTACATATGCATGGACATATGAAATAGGTGGATATCTCAAAAAGAGATCTCTATATCGAGCATCGAGAAGGCTAGGGTGGAATCCATCGAAGCCGTATGCTTGCTTGAGAAGCACTTTCCCTTGAGCATTATGACAACTCAAGTCCACTTGCTTGTGCACATAGTTGATGAGGTGGCTATAGCAAGTACCATTCATAGTCGATGGATGTTTTTTCCCGAGCGGTTTATGAAAACTTTAAAGGGGTTTGTAAGACAAAGAGCAAGACCGGAAGCAAGCATGGCAGAGGGATGGCTTGTGCAAGAGTCATTAGTATATATCACAGAGTTTCTTGCATCCACGGATCCTGATATGCCGCAAGCTTGGCACAACAAGGATGATGATCGCATCGTTGGCGAGGTTCCCCAAGGAAAAGGGATTGAAAGAAAGATGAGCGAAGAGCAAATGGAGAAATTCAATAAGTTTTATATCCTCAATAGCCCTGAGATGCAGAAGTGGATTGAGAGATATGAAGTGGCCAAAGCAGAAAGAATAAATGCAAGGACAAGATTCGGAGTAATGTACAGGCGATCACAACCATATCCACGAGATCTGGCTCTTCTTCCTACTCACATGTCACTTGATTGGCTACAACTGGCTCTACGTAAAGCCGAACGTGATGGAGAGACAATAAACGAGCGCAAGCGAGAGTTATCATCTGGATGTATGGTGCATGTAAGTTTCTTATCTCTTGATGTAATTAAGTAATTATTTGTGGCAATATATGCTATAAAATAGGTGCATCTTCATTGTTTTAATGATGCTCTTTTACAGTACAAAAAGTACAGTGCATTATGGTCATATGGACGACATTTTTGCGTGGAACGCATCGATTCAAAGAGAGTCACGTATGATTGTGGAGTCATGGCTAACTTCACACAAGATAGCCGAGCAAGTGCTTTGGATACCAATCTTCTCTCCTCACAGTTGGATTATTGTGGAACCATACGCGACATCTATGAAATTGATTTCAGATGATTTACTATTTTCATTCTTGATGTAAAATGGTTTAGAACTACTTACAACGGTCCCCATGCGACAGTGAGAAAAGATAGTAGCGGTCTCTTTGCAATAGACTCCACCAAACATTAGACCGATGAAAGTGATACTTTTGTTCTTCCCGAGCACTGTGAGCAGGTGCATACTAATGATTTAATTAGTCGAAGCTTTCATTTTTAAAGTCCACTGATATATATATAATTGATGACATTTGGCACCCATCTTCAATATAGGTGGTTTTTCATCCGGATTGTTCTGATCCAAGATGGTGGTACGTGATCCAAGTTGCACCATGAAGTAAGCAAATTTTTGAAGATCGAGATGTGGATATGGAGATGCCACTACCAATGCCGGATCCAATTGATGAATCTAGCGAAGAAGATGTAGATCACCATATGAGCCAAGAGGAACATGCGCATAATGACATCACAGGGGAGGAGGATGGAGATCACGATATTGATGAAGAAGACAACAATCATCAAGATCAATCACCACACTTAAGCTTTATTGAAGAAGATGATCAAATAACTTTAGGTGAACGTACGATGCTAGAGTACGATGATGATATAGGAGATCAACTCGGTATAGAGTTGGAGATAGACTTGCTTGGCGCCTTAGTCTTGGCTCAAGGTGAAACAGTTGGTGTAAATGCTCTTATTTGATTTTTTCATCTCAAATTTGGACATGGATATATGAGCTTCAAAGGCTTGATGTACATGCTCTCATTTTTTTATTCTCTATGAGTTCAAACATGTATGAAAATTTAAAAAAATTTGTCCATTGGAAAAAACTAACTTTTAAGGCCTATAAAAAAAAAAAAAACCTCTCTATAAAAACGTCGCTATAATATTTTGTATCAGTGTCGCTATATAGCGACTTTTGAAAGTCGCTATATAGCGACTTTTAAAAAGTCGCTATATAGCAACTTTTATAGAAAAAGTCGCTATATAGCGACTTTCAGCAACAGTCGCTATATAGCAACGATTTACGAAACCCGCTTTTCATACCGACGATTAACACTAAGCGGGCACTAAACGTCGCTACATAAACATCGCAATAGGATCCGTGTGTAGTAGTGAGAGAGAAGACCAGCTATAGGAGGTGTTGCAACCCAGATTTTGAAAAATGGAGGGAGAGAGAATAGCTGGACCAAACCAAAAGAGAAGAGAGAGAGGGGTAGGCCTACAGTAGGCTAGAGGACAAAAGAAATTCGTCCAAAAGGTCCCACAATGGAGGAAGAGGGTAGTTGGTGATCGAGAGCAGAGGAGCAGCGAAAGGGGGCACGCCTACAATAGGCTAGAGGACAAAAGAAATTTGTCCAAAAGGTCCCACAATGGGGGGAGAGGGCTATTGGACCAGAGCAGAAGAGTAGAAAAAGAGGGGGTAGACCTGCAACACACCTAAGGAGAAGAGAAATTCACCCACAAGGGCCCACAAAGACATAAATAAGATTTGGGGATGATCTCGGGTGGGTGCCCATGGGAGGGTGGTCAAGCATGGGTTGAGGGGCGGGAGGATGGTTTGGGTGGTCCCCAATGTAAAAGGAATAGACATGCCTACCATCCCTCCACCTCAACATACCATTGCCCCACACAAAGGAGCACTCTCATTGGTACACCTGAAATCCCTCTCTAATCCCTTGAAATTAGGAAACACTAATTGGAGGCCCTTTGAGACTTCTCCCCCAATGGTTGTTGCTGAAGCGAAGGATCCTACCACCATAAGTAGTATGCATGAGCAGGGGGGTGAGGAAACCATCATAGTTGAGGACAATCCCAAAGTGGAAGAGAAGATTTCTAGTGAGGCCCATCATCAACATATGGAGGATCCACAGTAGCTTGATGAGTAGCCTCAGCCTTCACGGCATCCTAATGAGAAGCCTCATCCGTCACATCAGCCTGATGAGTAGCTTTAGCCTAATGAGTAGCCTAATGAGCAGCCTCATCCTAATCAACAGTCTCCTTCACAATAGCCCGATGAGTAGCCTCCATAGTGCCTCCAACTTCAGCTGCATAGGAGTAGCTACATATTGTCATCATAGTTGCACTTTAGATTATGATTATGACTCACTCAAGGTACTGATACAATACCTGTAATATGAGTTTTTATTTATCTCAAAAATCTCATTCGGGATGTCTCTGCTTATGTATCACTAATTTTTGTATTGATACAATTGACATGTAATATGAGCTTTGATTTCTCTCAATGATTTCTTTACATAGAGTTATTATTTCTCTTATTTGCAATATGTATAACATAACAAGACAAAGCACCCATAGACGCGCGCACAGACACGTTTCATGAACTAAATAAAAAACTTACGGGTGCGTCTATTTGCGCATCAAGAGACCCGTGTCTAATTGCACGTGTATATATCAGACTTACGCGCGTATAGACGCGCTTATACACGCGTGAATAGACGCGCATATAAACGCTTTGATAGACGCACGTATAGACGCAAGTCGAACAGACAGACGCGAATATAAACGCGTTTTTAAATGCACTGATAGACGCACCTTTTTTTTTTTTAAATTTTACAGAATACTGTGTATGTTGTGTATGCTATATAGTTACAAGAATCCCATATCCACATTCTGTAATTCAATTCTTACAGCCAACCGCATTTTAATTACAATTCTAAATAAAATATTACAACTCCAAAACGCAATAAAATTGAAAGCTCAAAAAGTGCTTGTATATACATATAGCACGAAGCTAAGCCACGTCATGTGGCTCCAAGTACAAAAAATAAGGAAGCTAAGCCATGTCATGTGGCTTCAAGTACAAAAAATAAGGGGAGTCTATATACAAGAGGCACGAAGCCAAGCCAATGGCTTTAAGTACAAAAAAGAATAGTAGCACTACTTCTACGACTAATCCTCGCTGCCTTCCACGCTCCCTTCTGCGCTACCTTCTGCGCTCCCTTCTGCACCTCCTTCCTCGTCTTCCTCGTCGTCTTGTGCAGGGGCGGCCTGTAAACAAGGGACAACATATATCAATGTATGAAAAATCAAATCTTTACTTATAATTTTGGCATTATTTAATTACTTTCAAATACCTGGGGGGCCTGTCCAGTAGCTCGGGTATACTGCTCCTCAGTAATCAACCTGTCATCATAGAAGTGCCTCCATGTATCTCCTCTGCGATGGTGGCGGTGGTAGGCTATCTCCATTGGAGTAGGGTATCTGCCCACGATCTCAAGCTGCATGACCGTGATACACTTTGTGGAGGGATTAGTACAAAGAAACAACCAACCTCCTAATAAACTACATAAGTAATATAATTTGAGATCGATACTTACAAATTGGGCCTCCCATGATTCAACACCCCCTGCTCCAAAATGCGCGCTCCCATACTCCTCCATCTGGATCCTCCGTGCCTCCACGTGCTGCAGACTGGGCTCCTCCCTCGCTGACTTCATTGCCTTCTTCCACTCACGCTTCTAAGCGGTGTGGGGCGGGCCCCTTGGAGGTTGACCTGCCTCAAGTTTGGCAAGCTCCGCTAGTGCCTGCCTCTTAAGGGAAGATCTTTTATTGCTAAGTATCGCAACAATATTTGACTTCCCCCATTTATCTGTGAACTGGCAATTGGGGGGGTTAGAATACCTAGAGCGAACAATAGCAAGGGTCTCATCAGCCAACCTCTTTGGGTGGTCTTTATAGTGGATAAAGCAATCTCTGTAATTGTTAGCAATTACAGATCGCATGAAGGCCATGATGTCCTTCCCCCGCGCATCCATCAAGATGCCTCCTATTTGAGTGATGTCATAATAAATCGTACCATCACCCAAAGGCACGTCCAAATCATCTGAATCATCATCCTCCTCACCGCCACATGGCCCAAAGCACTGTGCCATGCATCTGCCACCGCCATCGATTTTTCCCACCTGATCATCCTAGATATGTTGCCCCTTGGAATGAAGTCCTCCCACAATCACTCACCACGGGAGATTGGATGAGAATTTGGGACGGTTCCACGACTCCTCCACGACTTGGCATGAGCCGGTAAGGATTTGTAACTATTGGCTGGAAGTAAAGATTGGCTATATTGGTTGAAAGTGAAGATTGCACGCTAACACTTTATTTTGTTGAGATACTCCATCTTTTATCGTTTACCATATTGGTCCCACCTCAAGATCAATCACCTGCTCGATCCCATGCATATCTTCAAGAATGTGGCATCTACCATTTGGGAGCATTTGAATGGGACACGAGATTCGGCAGGCATAAGGGAGGATCTACGTACCACACGGAGGATGCGTGAAGCTTGGCCTCAAGAGAGACCAAATGGGCGTGTTTTTTTACCTCGTGCACCGTGGATGTTATCAAAGCTAGAGATGGCGACGATGAAGCGCGCTATTACTACAATTCGTACTCCCACTGGATGCATGAGGTGTTTGAAGGGAGCCTTTACAAAGAGTAAGAAAAGAGGTGTAGAGCAATTATATGGCTTGAAATCTCATGATTGGCACAAGATGCTCCAAGTAGGTATTTTATATGGATAATATCTTTTTCCTTTCAAATTTGTGAGTGAATATCTAGAAGCAACTAATCAACCACCTCCTCGCGGGTTCAGTTCATACTACCTACTAGCATTTCACGTAGTGCATCAAAGGACGTGAAAGATTGTATTTACAAGATGGGCGAGCTTGTGAGGTATGTGAGCTCAAAGGAAATAGATCCCACCATGCTTGAGAATGCTTGAGTTATGTCAGTGGAGGCGGTTTGTTTAGTGGAGGAGACATTTCCACGTTCTATTCTCACAAGCCAACTACATCTCATAGTACATTTGGTGGATGAGATTGCTATATGTGGTACTATACATGCATGATGGTTGTTCTTCCTCGAGCGCTTCATGAAGACGTTGAAGGGCTTCGTGAGACAAAATGCAAGACCCGAAGGTAGCATGGCCGAGGGTTGGTTGGTACAAGAGTCACTTGTATATATTTCTGAGTTTCTTGTTGATGTGGATAGCTCTCTCCCACGACTATGGAGAGATGATGAAGACCTAAGGATGACCTCTATTGTGCCTCAAGGAAAAGGATGCAACAAAGTAATAGACACGGAGTTGCGTAATAGTATCAACCTCTTTTGCGTGCTTAATAGTGATGTGATGAAAAGATGGGTGACAAGATACGAGGATGCAAAGGCAAGAAGACAAGAAGAAAGGGCCCTCTTTTGTACACACCACGGATCTCGTGTGCCATACCCTCAGCGTCTAAGAGCACTTCCAAAGGATATTCATGTGGATTGGCTACTTGATGAAATGGAGAAAGCAGAGAAAGACGAGGGGATGCATATCACAATGGAAGAATGGGAGTATGCTAGGGGATGCATGAGCAAGGTCGGTATATAGAATGTTATGCATAAGTTAGGAGGTTTTTATAATTTAGATTGCTTATTTAATTGATTTTTTCTCGGTGTAGTGCACTATGTTCAATGCTATATGGTGTGAGGGCAAGCATTTTCGAACACAACGGATTGATGATAAGAGAAACACACAAGATTGCGGCATCATTGCTAGCTTTGAGGGAGCCAATGGAGCCATGGATGATTATTGTGGCATAATCCAAGATATCATTATGCTTGACTTTCGACGCTTCTTTGTGTATGTTTTGGATGTAAAGTGGTTTAAGGACGTGGTGGAAAGAGGCCCTAATGCAACAATCAAACGCCATGCAAGTGGCTTTGTAACTATTGACTCCACAAAGTTTTGGCAAAGTAGGAAGGACACACTAATACTACCGCAACAATGTGAACAGGTACTATGCACACACATAAAAATACTCGCTTTTAAATATTTGATGCAAGAAAAGTAACATGATTGTATTTGTGTTTGAATTAGGTTGTCTATCAACCAATGGTGGATAATAATAGGTGGTGGCATGTCATACCTATTATGCCACGTTCCAAAGTTATGTATAGTACATTTACTAATATGGAGCGTATGGAGGATGATCATGGCCATGGACGTGATGATGACCGTGATACAAGAGAGGAGGATGATCATGAGATAGGAGATATAGATATTGAGGCCGGCATTACCCGTGAGGACGAGCCTACCATTGGAGATCTTGATTTCGATGAGCACATGAGTGGCACAAGTAGTAGTGGGTTGAATGTATTTGTAGATCTAAACACTTGTTTGGATTTTGAAGTAGATACTTTGGCAAGGGTTGATCTCATTGAGGATGAGATTGAACCGTAGCCCCACAATTGATACTGGCAAAACTATTTTACATATTGTCTCATTCTCCTCATTTCCCTTAATTCTTGTATATGTGGGCTTGCAAAAAATTATGTGCTTTGGTAATCATGGGCAATGTTTGGAAAGCAATGATGTACACCAAAATCTCACTTTCTGTATTCTCTGGAGCGCGTCCAACAACGCGTCTAAATGCGCGTCTGATTCTCAGTGTAAACGCGCAAATAAACGCGCAAATACACGTGCAAATAGACGCGCTAATAAATGGGATGTTAAACGGGCCCATATTTTCTCAGGTCTAACGCGCAAATAAACGCGGTGATTGACGCGCAAATAGATGAGCATTTAGCCGCGCCCATAGACATGCCCGTAATTTCTCTACTAGAGCAATGCCTATAGACGGGCCCGCTATTTTGTGCGTCAACCAAGCTCGTCTATAGTTGCTTTGTGTTGTTGTGTAACATGTAGCATTAGTATATGGTAGAAATATTGAATTCAAATCATGAATCAAGGGTACCTTCTTACAAGGTTTTAAAGATAGCATATGTCAGTAAACTAACAAAGATCGAGGCCTTATCACTTGTCAAAGCCATCAGCTTTCCATTATGAATAATGCATGCACAAAAGTTTCATATAGGATAAAATAATTCAGTTTGCATTACTATTTTTTACAACTGAAGGAGAAATGTTACAATTCAAAGTATGTATAGAGATTTAGAGCTAGACTAGTAGCATAGCTTCTCTAGTATGTTTCCCCATTAACTGAGAGTACAGAGCTATATATAGACTAGTAGCAAAGGTTCTATAGTCACTTCTCGAATAGCTCAAGAAGAGATGATGATGAGATGTTGAAGCAAACATTAGAGGAGCAAATGATATAGGAGGAGTTGGTGCATGAGAAGAAGATATAGGATCATTCAGGTGCATCACATGCTCTAGCTACATCAAAGTCCTTCTGAGAAGTATCCAGGTATAGCGAAAGTTGAAAGTCTCTACCGTTGCTAGTAATAAAAATTGCATTTAGAATAAGAACCAAAAAATCAGTAGCCTACAAATGAGGATCAACCTTCGATATGAGTTGGACCATGGTAGATATCTACACATGTACACAATAAGTAAGATCACTGTGGCTATTGGTAACTAGGTTGTTGAGAAGTACTATACATGTACAAAAATCATGTGAAATCCTATACACTGTTATTGAAAGCTAATATAAAAATTCTCTCCGGTGATGCTTTTGCATTGAATTATGCTCTTCCTCCTATGCAATAGCTGTTGTAATGTTTTGTTAGTAACAAATGAAGACAATGAATGAATCATGTGTGGGGGTTAAAGGTCATTGTGCCTTTACCCCGGTTATGTACAATACTCAAACACATATATAAATGAATGAAAAAGAAGATTAGGGTGGTTCTGCACCCACCAAACTTGTGTGGCTCTTTGTCTCTCTCTCTCCTTCTTCCGTTCTTGCTTCCGTTGAGAGCACTCTCAACTGGTATCAAAGCTCGGGTGATCTAGCTAAGCGTGCGTGAATGCTTGAAGCTCAGTAGCTTTGTGGGAGGAAGGAGAAGCTTTGTGGGAAGCTTTGTGGGTGACTTTCCTTGTATCCGAGTATGCAGAGACCTTGGAGGAACCTTTGGAAAAGTCACTTTGGTTTTGCGAAGTGGTTTTGAGAGCCTATTAAGAGCTTTCAAAGAAAAAGTCGTTTTTTGAGCTTTTCCCTTTTCCGTTCGATGACAGAGACTCCATATTGACTTGTAGAAGCAACTATTGCTTGCTTTTGGTGTCCACTTCACTTCAGGAGCTTGGAAACACCTTCATTCTTGAATCTGGGATCATTTCATTGGATTTCTGACTCACTGTGTCAGTTCCTGCGTTTTTTGCTCGGGTGTTGGAACTCAAGTTTGGAGCAACCATTTGTAGATCTGTCAGTTCCGGTGGACTCAGGAGGTCCTAAAACTTCTATGTTGCTCATCATTCGCACTCCGGTGGAGCTTACAGATAGCTCTGTTTCCAAAAACGTTTTTCAGTCCATGTGTTGGACCCAGTGATTGAGACCATGGTTTCCAAAACCGTCTGTCCCATTGCGTTCCAGACGCCCAAAAACCCCTACCTGTCAGTTCTTGCGCGATTCGGTGGAGGATTTTCAGAGTTATAGATCTCTGTGTATTCGATTTCGTCTCTCTGTTATGCATTTTTCATTCTAAGGTTTTGAAACCTTAGCTTTATGCCACATGGCAGTGGATAAGTGTTGACTCCCATTTCTCACTCATCGGTTGGGATTTTGGAGTTCTCACAGAAGAGAGATATTTGTAGATTTTCTTGTTGAGTCCGATTATGCAATGGCGCCCATGTTTTGAGGCATCTCAGGTTCTATTTTCAGTAGCGGTAAGTTACCGTGGGACTATGATTTCTTGAGCATACCTTATGCAGATCACTCTGGTTACAGTTTGAGCAGTGTGTGCTCATTCGTGGTATGCATTGGGTTGCAGTGGATGATTTATAGGCCATTTGGATGCATTACGGTCCTTAATGGATGCGCTGATAGGCCCAAATTGCCTTGTGGGATGCTATTTTTATGGACGCTTTGCACATGGATGCTATTTTATGCTGAGGGACAGCTTTGACACATTGTAGGTGATGCACTGATAGTGCTATGCTCTCTTGGATGAGATATTATTGATGCATATGCCAATGGACGGTGTTTATGCTTGAGTCATTTGGCACTTATTGGCATTTTCTTTTGGGCCAGATTTGCTCATATGGATGCATAGTATATGCACATGAGTCAGATGCATCTTTTGATGCTTTGAGCTTTGAATTTTGGTGATATTTCACTCTATTGTGGCATAGACATTTGGGTGCACCTAGTATTTGGTGTGATTCTCTCTTGCAGGCACTAGCATTTGGGATTTTGTTTCATTTGCATCATGGCATCCTCTTCCACATCTGAAAAGGAGTTTTTCAGCATTAAAAAGTTTGATGGGACAAACTTTTCTTTGTGGAAAGAACAAATAAGGGATGTGCTTATTCAAAAGAAGCAGATTAAACCCTTGGCAGGGATTGAAGCTAAGCCTGCAAATACATCTGAGGATGATTGGAATGAGTTGGATGCATTAGCAAAGTCTACTATTAGACTTCATCTTGCAGAGTCAGTTTATTTCACAGTAGTAAATGAGCAGACTACGGAAGATTTGTGGAAGAAACTGTGTGCCACTTATGAGAAGGAAACTGCCTCTAATAAAGTTTACCTCATGAAGAGGTTGTTTGAGCTGCTGCAGATGAAGGAAGGGGTCTCTATTGCTTCTCACTTGAATGAATTCAATATTATTTTCAGCCAGCTTCAGGCTCAGAAAATGAATTTTGATGCGGAGACTAAGGCAATATTTCTCTTATGTTCATTGCCATCCTCATGGGATACCTTCCATACAGCTGTCAGTAACTCTGCACCTGGTGGAGTACTGAAATTTGATGATGTTGTGGGTAGCTTGTTGGCCGAGGAGATTAGACGGAAGTCTATGGATGGCAACAAGCAGGATGCAGCCTTAAATGTGCAAAGGGGCAGATCACAGTTCAGGGGGAAGTCCCAAGAAAGAGGGGAGTCTCGTAGCAAATCCAGGGCACGAAACATTGAGTGTTACCATTGTGGCAAGAAGGGCCATATGAAAAAGGATTGCTACAAGCTAAAAAGAGAGCAAAAGGATAAGAAAAAGAATGCAAATTGGGGTGCAAATCAAAAGGAAGAGAGTCCAAGGGAGGACAAAGGAAAAGTGAAGATCGAGGAGATCAATGCAGTCACACATGATAGTGACAATGATGTTCTCTTCATGTCTACTTTATCTGCAGAGTTGCTTACCACTTCAGATGATGCATATTCTCAGGATTGGATTTTGGATTCTGGTGCTTCATTCCATGTTACTCCCCATAGGGAATGGTTCTCCACTTATGATAGTGGAAAGACAGGTTGTGTGCATCTTGGAAATGACTATGCATGTGACATAGTGGGAGCAGGTGACATAAAGTTTTCTTTTGCAAATGGGTCTGCATTTGTTTTGAAACATGTGAGACATGTGCCTAAGTTGACCAAGAGTCTTATTTCAGTGGGTCAGCTAGATGATGCTGGTTTTCACACCACTTTTGGCTTTCAAAGTTGGAAAATTCAAAAGGGCTCTATGCTTTTGGCTAGGGGTGCCAAGTGTGGGACTTTGTATCCCTTACATGTATCAGGGGTATTTGATCATGTTGTTGCAATAACCGAGCAGCCAAGCACTTCCTTGTGGCATTGCAGGTTGGGGCACATGAGCCAGAATGGAATGAAACTCTTATGCCGTTTGGGTTATGTACCGCATTTGAGTTTCTCTGATTTTGAATTTTGTGAGCATTGTCTCTATGGGAAGCAGACTAAATCAGCCCATAAAAGAAGGGGAAAGAAAGAGTTTGAAATGCTTGATTTGGTGCATTTAGATGTATGTGGTCCCATGCCTACACGGTCATTAGGCGGGGCTGAATACTATGTGACATTCATTAATGATGCAACTAGGAAAGTGTGGGCTTATGCTATAGCTCGGAAGAGTGATGTGTTCCAGGTATTTCAGAAATGGCTGGCCTTGGTTGAGAATCAGTCAGGTAGAACGCTTAAATGCCTACGGAGTGACAATGGTGGAGAGTATCTCTCTCATGACTTTCAGCATTTCTGTGATACTCATGGGATTAAGAGGGAGCTTACATCCCCTCATACTCCAGAGCAAAATCCAGTTGCAGAAAAGATGAACCGTACCATTCAAGAAAGGTTGCAATGCATGCTTTCCAATGCAAGTCTTTCTGGTGGTTTTTGGGCTGAGGCAATGAAGACTGCAGTGCATGTGATCAATAGATAACCTCGTAAGAGTTTGGATGGTGGTATTCCTGAAGAGGCATGGAGTGGAAAGAAGCCCTCTTACTTTCATTTGCGTATATTTGGGTGTGAGGCATATGCACATGTGCCAAAAGAGCTTCAAAAGAAGCTAGATCCTAAGTCTAGGAAATGCATCTTTCTAGGTTATGGTGAAAGTGGAGAGATGGGCTATCGTCTCTGGGATCCAGAAGCAAAGAAGATCATACGCAGCCATGATGTGGTCTTCAATGAGAAGAAGATGCATAAGGCACCCATGAGGGATGTGGAAATGAGGAGAATCACTTTCCAGGATGTGAATCCACCTGCCTATGTTGATAGACAGCAAGCTGTCCATGCACCAAATGTGCAAGAAATGGTACCACCAAGTACTCCCACAGGTATACAATCAAGGGTAGATGATGGATCATCTATTGGTGGAAATGATGAGCCAAATGTGGCTGATATGCAGGTGGGACAGCAAGCTGAAATGCCCTTGAGAAGATCATCTAGAGTGTCTAGACCGCCTGATAGGTTTGTTCCAGGGGTAGACTATGTGATGCTTACTGATTGCGGGGAGCCTTCTTGCTACAGAGAGGCTATGATGCGTGAGGATAAACGCAAGTGGGAGTATGCTATGCAATCAGAGATGATTTCACTTATGAAGAATAAGACTTGGGACTTGGTTTCTTTGCCACATGGAAAGAAAGCATTGCCATGTAAATGGGTCTACAAAATGAAGGTCTCATGTGATGATGTGCCTAGGTACAAGGCCCGTTTGGTTGCTAAAGGGTTCAAGCAAGAGAAGGGTGTGGACTTTGATGAGATATTCTCTCCGGTTGTGAAGATGACCACACTTAGATGCATGCTTGGACTAGTGGCAGTAGAGGATATGGAGCTTATGCAAATGGATGTCAAGACAGCTTTCTTGCATGGGGATTTGCATGAGGAAATTTACATGGTGCAGCTGGAAGGCTTTGAAGAAAAGGGCAAATAGCATTTAGTTTGCAAGCTAAAGAAGAGTCTCTATGGTCTTAAGCAAGCACCTAGAGAATGGTATCAGAAGTTTGATGCTTTCATTCGATCCCAGGGTTTTAGAAGGAGTGAAATTGATCACTGCCTCTACACTAAAAGGGCTAAGGATAATAGCCTAATAATCTTGGCACTATATGTGGATGATATGCTATTGGCTAGCAAGAACACTTATGAGATAGATGCATTAAAGGCCAAGTTGCATGAGGCCTTTGATATGAAGGATTTGGGACTTGCAAGTCATATTCTTGGTATGCGCATCACACGTGATCGGAGTAGGAAACTCCTTTGGCTTTCACAAAAAGAGTATGTTACAAAAGTATTACAGCGTTTCAATATGGAGGGGGAGAAGGCAGTGAGTACTCCATTGCCTCCATATGTGAAACTGAGTCATACAGATAGTCCCAAATTAGATGAGGAGAGGGCCATGATGGCCAAGGTTCCTTATGCATCAGCAGTTGGGAGTCTTATGTATGCTATGATAGCTACTAGACCAGACATTTCATTTGCAGTGGGAGTTGTTAGCCGGTATATGGCTAATCCAGGAAAGAGGAATTGGGAGGCAGTTAAGTGCATCATGAGGTACATGAAGGGTACCAAGGAGATGTGCATTTGCTTTGGTAAAGGAGACATGCGTGTACTTGGGTACACAGATTCAAACTATGCAGGGCATGTGGATAGTAGGAGATCCACTTCTGGTTATGTGTTCACCTTTGCAGGTGGTGCAGTGTCGTGGATGTCTCGTGCACAGAAGTGCATTGCTTTGCCTACCATAGAGGCTGAGTATGTTGCAGCCACAGAGGGTTGCAATGGCTTGATCGGCTAGTGGGAGATTTGGGGATTCATACAGGTGTACCGACATTGCATAGTGATTCCATGAGTGCTATTCAGCTAGCACGGAATCCGGTCTTTCATGCAAAGACCAAACACATTGAGGTCAGGTACCATTTCATCAGGGAGGTACTTGAGGACAAGCGCATAGAGCTTGTCAAGGTTCATACAGATGATAACCCTGCAGATATGCTGACGAAGAGTCTACCTAGTCAGCGGTTTGAGTATTGTCATGTATTGATGGGCATTGGATATTTTGATGGGTGTATGCATGCAAGGAAGGAATACATGAAACTCAACAAATGATTCTACTATGGTGGGTAGATGAACTTATCAAAAGAGCTTATGATCATACTATGGTGAGTGCATGAAAGTTGTGATACATGAACTTATCGAATGATCCCACATTTTGGTGGGTCTATGCAAGGAAAGTCGTGGTGTATGCATCTGTGAAATGAAGTTAAGTTGGCATGAACTTATTAAATGATCACACTGTCGTGGATGCATGCAAGGAAGGGATCCATGAACTTATTAAATGATCCCACTATGGTGGATGCATGCATGGAAGGGATACATGAACTGATCAAATGATTTGACATTTAGGGTGGGTCTATCCAAGGGAAATCTTGGGTGTATGTATCGGTGACATGAAGGTAAGTCTTCGATGAACTTATCAAATGATCCCACTAAGGTGGATGCATGCAAAGAAGCTGCGATACAATAAAAGCTATTGCTACTTTGTATGTTGTTTTGGTTTTCTGTTTGTTTGTTATCTTCATCATCTAAATGCATTGTTCACCATTTGTTGGTGGTAATCTTCATAAAATAAAATAACTTTGAAAGGAGAGAATATTAAATTTGAGTATGGCCGTCTCTCAATGTTCAATGTGATTTTAGGTGGTTTGTAAAAAGATTTGTCCATCCTGACGTGATAAAGTTTAAGCCATGCGTATCCCAGTTTCAACTTCTTCTTAGAGTAAGGTACACACCTTATATCAAGAAGTTAGAACATAACTCACTCTATTGAGAAACTATAAATGTTCTTACTGCTTAATAACAAAACAGCCTTTCTCAATTCAAAGTTTCTCCCCCCCATGTCAACCTTTAAGGGCCTGAAACAGAGGTTTCACTTTGTGAAACTGAAATGGTTTTAGGCATTTCATTGAAATGGGTTTTCGACCCCTCTGAAATGGTTGCTCATAACTCCTGATGTAATGGAATTGAATCCCAAGGTCTTCTGCTAACTTCTGGGAAGGATACTTGCATTAAATAGTAACATTGAAATTAGCATTGATGCCAAATTTAGCAAGCTTTTGAAATGCTCTAGGATTGTCTATACTAGTAGTTGTTTTGAATGATGCGATCGATGTTTGTATTGGCTTTGGTAAGTATATATATCAATACGTTTTTGGATAAAAATATTATGGTTAGGGAGTTGGTCCATGTATATTTAATGAATGTTGGTCCATGTATACAATGCATCTAGCATCATATAATTGGTGTGCACATTTGAGTGATAGCCATTTATCTTTGATGAACTTTTCATTGGCAAATCCCAAACACCACTTCGCATGGCATGTGCCTTTCTTGCTTTTCACCCCATTTTGAAAGTTACTAAACTGGCATATCTTTGAAGAACTTTTCATTGGCAAATCCCAAACACCACTTCGCATGGCATGCCATTTAGAATCACGTACTTTCTAATGGCTTGTACTTTTTTCTTATTAATATGGACGTCATCAACAGATATGATACGCCCAAGATTAAATAAAGGGAGCTTTTGGAATTTCGCTTAATTGTAGCATTGAAATGTCTATATAGCATCGTTTTTTCCCTTTCAGCATAATGGTGACATGCAACTATTCTTTGGAGCACACTACTATAGGCAACGCATTGTTGTTGAAAGAGGATATGAAAGATTAGATGTTGATGGCATCACTGGCATGAGTGTTCTACAAAATGCATATTTGCCATACACCTGGAATTGTATAAGGCCAATTAGTTCTTTATTGCATAAGTTTATTCCTCTACAGCATGGAGGTGGTATTATTGCATATGAGACAAAAGATTTAGGATTGAGAACACGTTTAATCCAGCCTAGTTGCATTGGATGTATTCCTCCTTGGCTAGAGGAGAATGATATTATTTTGTTGAAGTCTTATCTTGATACAATATGCTCACCAAATGATCTCAAGTATGCCGTTGTCAGAGATGTGGATCACACACTAAATCAAGTTAAAGTAGCATGGCTAAAGCTAGTTCACGCTGAGGAAAAGAGATGGAAGGTCTCGATGGAAGACAATGAATGGAAAGATTGGTGGTTTTGTGTGTCTGTCAACGAGATGTGGAAAGTTATCAAGACAAAGAACATGGTAGTTCAGGGCAAAGCCAAGATAGTTTCTATCATGTGGCAATCTTAGGCATGTAGCTAGGATACATGAAGTTAACATCATTCAAGGAATTCAAAAATGGATTTGGTACGTATTTGTATTTGATTTCCTTGTACATCTATTTCTATTTTGTGTGTTTTTATTTAATACTAACAATAACTATACTCTTTTATGCTTATGTTGTGCATGATCAAGATGGCTAGCAACAACATGGACATGGCGGAGCTACTAAAGAAAATGATGAGTGAAGATGCAAGTTTCCTTGGACTCATGGATTCCATGGTTAGTTCAATTAAAGGTATGTCATTTTTTGTTGGATTTATGTTATGCATTTTAAGAGAGAGTGGGATTTAATTTATGGCATGTGTGTTTTCCATTTGGAGAATGCATGTGGCTGACTTTATGTTATGCACGTATGTTATGCACTTAGAGAAAGAAGGTGGCTGAATTTCTAGCATTTATGTAATTGCATTTGGATGTAAGGGGGGGGGCTGAATTTATGGCATGTATGTTTTTGCATTTAGATATGAGAGAGGGGGCTGAATATATGGCATGTATGTTTTTTATATAGGGAAAATGCCTATGGGAGATGCATCAAAGGATGTGTCCTTCAAAGAGAACAAGGAGCGTCTCTCTTTGCAAGATAAATCTCAAGTTTCTATTCCTATGATCTCAGGGGCAAGTTTTACACCTACATATGATGAGGTGTTTAAACCACCCAAAATGAATAGTAGGGATAAGAATAAGCTATATGGGAAAGAGCTCCTAGAAAAGTGCTTTAGAGACCAGCATTCTCTATTGTTAGAAAACTACCGTCATGTACGAAGGTGGTTCGAGGGAATAGAGACTGTTATAGATCTACGGCATAAAAAGGAAGAACAACAGCATATTAAAGGCATCATCCATGAGCATCATCATGAGATGGTGCCTCTAAAGTTTAGTGGAGTTGAATATAGCTGGAGAGAGGAAGATATATATAGGTGGTGGATCTCCTCAAAGCATTCTAGCAGGAAATACTCGAAGAAGAGGACCCTTGTAAAGGATGTGAGTTGGCCTTTCAATTATGTGATATTTTATAAAATTGTATATTTGTAATATAGATATGATCTAGTCAATGTATTCTATTGTATTTCAAAGGACAAAATGAGCAAAGTTCAGAGAAATCTGGAGCTTGAAGCAACTAGTCCTTGTATTGACAAGTCTCCACATAATTCAATTTCAAAGAAGGTATGTTCAATACATTTAATGGTTCTCTAGCATGAAGTAAAAATTTGTATTTATTTTCATAATTTGTGCCACTTCTTACTTGGATTATTTAACTCTTTAGCAGTCTATTGGAGATTCTATTTCTATTAGAGGGGAATTTCATGAACAAGGATATTCAACATCTCAGGTTGTTGACGCATTTGAAACATATGTTTTTTCAAGAAAAATTAAGAATATCGTATACCAATTGAACTAAGTTATCATTCCTTTGGATTTCAAAATGATATATAAGAGTTTAATAAAATTTTAAATGTCTATTTGAAACTTTTTAGAGATATATGGAGCCTGAAGCAACTACTCCTTGTATTGATGAGTCTCCACGTAATCCAATTTCAGAGAAGGTATGTTTATATTAATACCTTGAATGGTTCTCTACTTTTAGTAAAAAATTATACTTTTTCATGTAATTTATGTGACATCTTACTTGGATTATTTAATTCATTGGCAGTCTATTGGAAATTCAGTTTCTATTGGAGGAGAATTTTATGGACAAGGATGTCCAACATCTGAGGTTGTTGAAGCATTTCCAATAAAAGATATGTTTTTAATTTTATAAAGAACATAAAATGTTTTCTTTAATAAAATCATATGTCCTTTTGGGTAGATAGATAAGTTCATGGTGAAGAGATTCAAAGGGTTTGAGTATTATCACTCTGATCAGGTGTGTAAGTTTCAATCATGAGTTGTCTTCTATTTTGAAAAAGTATTATTAACCATTCAGTTATTCACAATTCATCTATCTTGAATATTTTATATCAGGATTCTTATGGTGAAGCGAATGTTGATATGAATGAGATGACATTTTCTAAGATGCTTCATGGTGACATCACTACAAATGAAGATAAGGTATGAATTGCCTTTATCTTTTAGATATGCTTATGATTGAAGCTATTTTCTTTGATTCAATTGTGATCATCATCTTCTTTTTAGACAAGTTTTAATTTAATTTTGTCATATTTTTAGGATCCAATATCAAATGTGATTGATTCTACGAATGAAATGTCTAGAAAAAGTGAACGAAAGAGAAAGGTAAAAGTTTTCATTTATGCAATACCCTTTAAAAGTAAAGCAAGTACTTTGTATGCTTGTATTCTTTACATAATTCTTTCCAATGGCATTAACACTACTTGTTGTTTATCATTCATAGGTGAGTGAAAAAATGAGAGATGAGTTAGAACAGAAGACCGTGCAAAGAAGTGATAAATCCCAAGGAAAGAGATGCAAGGTATTCTTATATTTAGAATTTATTTTCTATGATTTGAAGTCTTTATACCTTGATTTTAATCTCAATTTTTTATTTGAATTAGAACTTAAAAGATATTCAAGGTACAGACATGGAGGTGACTACGGTTTTAAGCAAGTATAAAAGAGTATGTAACAGCCTTTTACATTAGGCTTGATTATTTAAATCATTTGCTTCAATTTTGTTAATATATTGTCACTTGTTTTGTTATTATGCCCTCAGGTGGATGACATTTCAGAGGAAAATATGGAGATGATACTTTTGAAATACATGGGAGTCCATACAATCCATGATATGTACTTTTCCTTAAAAACTACATATGTGAAGCTTAAAAAGATGGAGAGTAGCTTCAAACAATACTCTACAGACATCAAGAAACTAGCCAGTAACATTATGATAAGGGACATTATGCATTGGCTTATTGAAAGTCAAAAAGTTAGATTCATGGAAAAATCTGATGTGCTTAGTTTAGAAGATATAGAGATTTTGATATAACATTTAGCTTGATTCAAATAAGTCTTCAAATTGTTATGTAGAACTCTTTTAGCTCTCTTTGGTTGTCTTATATTTCTTATAGTAGAAGTTTTTTGCTTTTTCTTTTGAATATTATAATAATGAATGGACTTTTTACCTTCTTATTATTTGTAGAAATATTAAAGAGAACTCCATAATCTTTTTTATGGTTTTGTTGAACCTTAGGGTAGATAATGTGAGTTAAGGTAATTATAGTAACAATTGCTTATTGCTTTAGGTACTTTAAAAGTTCAAATTGCTACATATAAAAATGTGAAACATGAGTGCTTCATTTCTTAAATGATATAACTCAGACAAAATCACTTATTTCGCGTTCTCCCTATATAGGGAAATAGAAGATTCTCAATATTGTTTACTAGCTCATAACCAGGAAGATTGCAAACTATGAAAAATGGGGCATTCCCTAGTTTGTCTTACAAAGTAAAAGAGGATTCTCTATATCATTTACTAGACTATAGCTAGGAAGTGTGCAAACTAGGGAAAATGGAACATTTCCTAGTTAGACTATGTAGGGAATTACTAATGAATTTCACTATCTAGGAAAATTTTCCTATATGGTGAAATTCTCTAATGATTCCCTGCATTGACTTGCATAGGGAATTTTTTGATTGATTCCCTAGATAAGGTAACTAGGAAGTGTTCCGTTTTCTCTAGTTTGCACTCTTACTAGTTATGTTCATTTCAAACTAGTAAATGATATAGAGAATCCTCTTTTTTTCCTATACAGAGAGAACGTCTCAAAGTTCCTTGTGAGCTGCTTCCTCATTGCCTCATACTCTTCGACAGTTCCACTTCTTCAAGCTCTTCCATTTCTTCATTCCTCCCAATGGCTCCCATGGCTGCACCTCCCACCACTGCCCATGCTCAGCCCCCAGAAGTCCCTACAGTCGACCTTGCAGACCTGCTGGGCGATCGGCAAAGCCTCCTTCTGTGTGAAATAGCCCGTGCTTGCCGTGAGTGGGGCTATTTTCAGGTACGTTATAGCCCTTTGGTTACACTGATAATGGTCAAGTCTCGTATCATTCGATAGGTTTTGAACGCACCTCATTTGTCTTGTACATAAGATTGTGAATCATGGCCTCTCTCGAGAGTTGGTAGATGATATGTGGGCAGCTGCTCGACATTTCTACGAGCAACCACCTACGGTAAAAGAACGTTTTTCCTTGACCGAGAGAGAGAAGGGGATCTCCTTTATGTCAAATGAGACGACTGAGCCGGCAAACTGGCTGGAGATACTGGTAATCCGACGTCGTCCAGGTAATTGCGATGGGTTTCAAGAGGCATCGGAACTTTTTGGCTATGTCAGATGTTTGAGTGGCCTTCACTAGTAGCAGCGCTCTTGAAGAAAATGATAGAGTAGTGACGACTCATTGTTTCAACGATGCAGGGAAACTCTTAAAGAATTTGGATGGAACATGGAGAAACTTGGAAGCACTCTTTATTCTCTTATATTTGAGACCCTTAGATTGGAAGCTGGGTACATGAAGAGTGCATTGTCGACAATTGAGCGGGCGGTACTCACCCTTAATTTCTACCCCATTTGCCCTAATCCTAGGAAACAACTGGGTTTCAAAGAGCACTCTAATGTAGGAACTCTTATGCTCATACTCCAAGAAGAGGTGGGGGGATTGCAAACGCTCTCAAACACGGGCGAATGGGTTGAAGTCAAGCATAGGCCTGATACAATTTTGGTGCTTCTGGCAGACCAAATCGAGGTGTGTCAATTACTAAATGTCTTGCCATTTCTTTCGTGCATGTGATCTCTCGATATAAGGGACTGAGGGATCCTCTTCCTAGCTCAAATAGAGCTTGCATGTCTCTCTCTTCTCTTTATTAAAACCTTCTCATGACATCAAAGAACTGATTATCTTGCAGATTTTTACCAATGGAAGATACAAGTCGTGCATACATAAAGTTGTTGCAAATAATCAGAAGCTGAGAGTCTCTATGACTTTCACTTTTGGACCTCTTGAAGAAGATCTTATTGCTCCTCTTCCAACACTTATCGATGATGACAATCCACCAATGTACCAAGGGGTTACCTTTCAAGACTACATGGCACACTACTTTAATCCAAAGTTACCGACATCACAAAGAGGCCTCAACTTTGCTAGATCTCCAACTATTGCACCACCAATTGCTTAAATCACCATCATATTCTTGGCCTTTGCTTTACAAAAAAGTCAAGCACATTGATTTGTGGATGTATGGAATGAATAAGCAACACTGGCTCTGATTTACCTAGTTGTTTTTTGTTCATGTTTTGGACCATATATAGTATGTGGAAGGACATATATTCATCTTTACTATTCCTTTTTTATGTGTCTATCAACATAGCTACACATCTCGCTTCAAATTTACATTCATCTCTTAGCTACCTTGTTAGCTTTTTGCTTTCATCAAGTACTACATGCTATGGAGGAAGTTTAGAATCCTAAATATACTTGCTCACCCAATTAACTTGGAATTTCTAATCATCATCTCGCATAGAGGCTTCCAGTATACTATTATAGTAAAATAAAGGAACTTGTAATGGGTAGGAATTCTCTACAACTCAACAAAGGTATAATACCAACTGATTTAATAGAATGGAGAGATGAAATTGTGAGTGATGGATGTCATATAGAACATAGAGAAAAAAATTTTTGAGATTGAAATTCAAAAGCACGTTAGGTGGATCCAATTTATGAGATGGATGCTCAACTAATGTAGAGCATTAAATGTGAACAAACAACATGGAGCCTCTTCATGATTTAATTTCCATAATCAATAATTGGCATTCCAATCATCAAAAGTTGAATACTTAACAAGGTTTGAGTCAAATCCAAAATAATGGTAGTTCAAAATACATACTTAATTGGACTTGCAAAGACTCAAAGCTTGATCAAGGGATTCTACTCAAGACAATGTAAATATATCATGTAAGTTTACTAGAAGGTGTGTTGAAGAAACAATCATTTATAATCTTCACAGATTTTTATTACACAAGGAATTTTTTAATGGATAGACAGAGAAACCTAGGCAGTTGTATAGAAAATGGTGTCATTCTAGAAGGCCACAATCTATAGATGAAAGGCTTTAGTAATATCTCTTGAAAGCATGTGATCTATAGGTTTCTAAATAGTGAATTAATTAAACTTATGGTTAATAACGTGCTAGTTGATTGTATCTTCATAATAAACTCTCTCTTAATTATAAGAATCATAGCAAAAATCATGATCTTTGACAAAAATATGAATTGAATATGATATATGCATGAATAAGGTTGGTAGTTACTATCGAAGATACAAATTGGGACTTCATGTTGCATCTTGTTAAAAGAATCTAAGTACAAAAGAAGTAACCATTTTAAATCTTCAACTTCAATCAACATAATCTTAATCTTGAAGAAGGAAATTAAAGTGACTAGTTCTTGGACTAGTAGGCTATATATGCAAATTACTTTGGAGTACGTGTTAGCATAAGGTAATATTAGGAAAAAAAGATTCAATATGTCACACAACAACACAAAGGAACTATAGACGCGCTTGGTAGATGCGCAAAATAGCGGGCGCATCTATAGGCGTTGCTTTAGTAGAGAAATTACGGGCGTGTCTAAATGCGCAGCTAAACGCTCGTCTATTTGCGTGTAAATCACCGCGTCTATTTGTGCATTTGACCTGAGAAAATACGGGCCCGTCTAACATCCCGTTTATTAGCACATCTATTTGTGCGTGTATTTGCGCATTTATTTGTGCGTTTACATTGAGACTCAGACGCGCATTTAGACGCATAAATAGACGCGCTCCAGAGAATATAGAAAGTGATATTTTGGTGTACATCATTGCTTTCCAAACATTGCCCATGATTACCAAAGCACATAATTTTTTGCAAGCCCACATATACAAGAATTAAGTGAAATGAGGAGAATGAGACAATATGTAAAATAGTTTTGCCAATATCAATTGTGGGGCTACGGTTCAATCTCATCCTCAATGAGATTAACTCTTGCCAAACTATCTACTTCAAAATCCAAACAAGTGTTTCGATCTACAAATACATTCAACCCACTACTACTTGTGCCACTCATGTGCTCATCGAAATCAGCATCTCCAACGGTACGCTCGTCCTCACGGGTAATGCCGGCCTCAATATCTATATCTCCTATCTCATGATCATCCTCCTCTCCTGTATCACGGTCATCATCACGTTCATGGCCATGATCATCCTCCATACGCTCCATATTAGTAAATGTACTATACATCACTTTGGAATGTGGCATAATAGGTATGACATGCCACCATCTATTATTATCCACCATTGGTTGATAGACAACCTAATTCAAACACAAATACAATCATGTTACTTTTCTTGCATCAAATATTTAAAAGCGAGTATTTTTACGTGTGTGCACAGTACCTGTTCACATTGTTGTGGTAGTACTAGTGTGTCCTTCCTACTTTGCCAAAACTTTGTGGAGTCAATAGTTACAAAGCCACTTGCATGGCGTTTGATTGTTGCATTAGGGCCTCTTTCCACCACGTCCTTAAACCACTTTACATCCAAAACATATACAAAGAAGCGTCGAAAGTCAAGCATAATGATATCTTGGATTATGCCACAATAATCATCCATGGCTCCATTGGCTCCCTCAAAGCTAGCAATGACGCCGCAATCTTGTGTGTTTCTCTTATCATCAATCCGTTGTGTTTGAAAATGCTTGCCCTCACACCATATAGCATTGAACATAGTGCACTACACCAAGAAAAAATCAATTAAATAAGCAATCTAAATTATAAAAAGCTCCTAACTTATGCATAACATTCTATATACTGACCTTGCTCATGCATCCTCTAGCATACTCCCATTCTTCCATTGTGATATGCATCCCCTCATCTTTCTCTACTTTCTCCATTTCATCAAGTAGCCAATCCACATGAATATCCTTTGGAAGTACTCTTAGATGCTGAGGGTATGGCACATGAGATCCGTGGTGTGTACGAAAGAGGGCCCTTTCTTCTTGTCTTCTTGCCTTTGCATCCTCGTATCTTGTCACCCATCTTTTCATCACATCACTATTAAGCACGCAAAAGAGGTTGATACTATTATGCAACTCCGTGTCTATTACTTTGTTGCGTCCTTTTCCTTGAGGCACAATAGAGGTCATCCTTAGGTCTTCATCATCTCTCCATAGTCGTGGGAGAGAGCTATCCACATCAACAAGAAACTCAGAAATATATACAAGTGACTCTTGTAACATGCTACCTTCGGGTCTTGCATTTTGTCTCACGAAGCCCTTCAAGGTCTTCATGAAGCGCTCGAGGAAGAACAACCATCGTGCATGTATAGTACCGCATATAGCAATCTCATCCACCAAATGTACTATGAGATGTAGTTGGCTTGTGAGAATAGAATGTGGAAATGTCTCCTCCACTAAACAAACCGCCTCCACTAACATAACTCGAGCATTCTCAAGCGTGGTGGGATCTATTTCCTTTGAGCTCATATACCTCACAAGCTCGCCCATCTTGTAAATACAATCTTTCACGTCCTTTGATGCACTACGTGAAATGCTAGTAGGTAGTATGAACTGAACCTGCGAGGAGGTGGTTGATTAGTTGCTTCTAGCTATTCACTCACAAATTTGAAAGGAAAAAGATATTATGCATATCAAATACTTACTTGGAGCATCTTGTGCCAATCATGAGATTTTAAGCCATATAATTGCTCTACACCTCTTTTCTTGCTCTTTGTAAAGGCTCCCTTCAAACACCTCGTGCATCCAGTGGGAGTACGAATTGTAGTAATAGCGTGCTTCACCATCGCCATCTCTAGCTTTGATAACATCCACGGTGCACGAGGTAAAAAAAACACGCCTATTTGGTCTCTCTTGAGGCCAAGCTTCACGCATCCTCCCTGTGGTACGTAGATCCTCCCTTATGCCTGCCGAATCTCGTGTCCCATTCAAATGCTCCCAAATGGTAGATGCCACATTCTTGAAGATATGCATGGGATCGAGCAGGTGATTGATCTTGAGGTGGGACCAATATGGTAAACGATACAAGATGGATTATCTAAACAAAATAAAGTGTTAGCGTGCAATCTTTACTTTCAACCAATATAGCCAATCTTTACTTCCAGCCAATAGTTACAAACCCTTACCAGCTCATGCCAAGTGGTTTAGGAGTCGTGGAACCGTCCCAAATTCTCATCTAATCTCCCGCGGTGAGTGATTGTGGGAGGACTTCATTCCAAGGGGCAACATATCTAGGATGATCAGGTGGGAGAAATCGATGGTGATTCTCATAGATGACCTTATTCAATGCGTCTGCCCGTGAGGCAACTAGCGAAGGACCACAAACAGGACATGCATGGTAACCTGATGTACTGAGACCTGAACAATAGATGCAATTAAGAGTGGAAGGTGGGTTTAGGGTGCCACGTCCTTTGCCTATTCATAATTAAAAAATGCAATGCTTACCTGAACACTCGCCATAGCCTGGGAAGTCATGCATCGTCCACATCAAGACTGCTTTGTAGTTGAAGTCTCGTGACGAGGGAGGCCTGCTCACATCATGCACCTCGATACCTCTCCAAAGTATCTCTAGCTCATCAATCAAAGGCTCCAAATAAACATCAGGGTTTTTGACTTTATGTTTCCCTGGAATTAGAAGGGACAGCATGACATGTCCTTTCTTAATAGCCATAGAGGGTGGAAGATTGTAATTCACCAATACCACTGGCCATACACTGTCCCTTGGTGGACATATAAATCCCGCACCATATCATCAAACACCTCCTCCTCCACGGCTTCTTGAGGTAATGGCGGAGGGCTACTATCACCATCACTCCATGCATCCGTAACGGTCCCTCCTGAAGATCCCACCTCATATCGCCGACGCTTCGCCTCCTCACGATGGGCATAGGGTAACATGTGCGGGTGTGGCACTGCATCCTGTATCAAATTAAAACGGGATCATAACTCAAACATATGAACACCCATAGGTATCTCAATCAACCTTAACTTACAAACCCTTACCTTGTTTACGGTCACATCCCATTCTCCATACTTTGAGATATGATTGAGCGTAATCCTGCATGCACAATACATGTTTCCTCGACATCGATCACACAGACATTTGATTTTTTGCTCCAACCACATTTCGCGATGGTGGATACGGAGGGATTTATCCTCACTGGAGCTACTTGTTGAAGATGGAGACATCCTACAAACAAACAACCCACCAAATTTGCTCTTCTTCAAATGCTTAATTTAAACTCTGTCTTGCGTCTATCGCCGCGTCTATAGTCACATCTAACCTTGCGTCTAATGGCGCGTCTAAACGCGCGTCTACTCTGTGTATTCAGACGTGCCTATAGACGCGCTAATAGACGTGACTATAGACGCGGCTTTTAAACCTACTTTTCGGCGCGCCGCTCGCTTTGCTTTTCTTTTCATTACTTAAACTTCGCGAGTGGCTTCCTTCCTTCTTTATTAGCAGTTCCATAGATTCAAAGCTTAAGAGAGAGCCTCCCATACACAGTTCCAAGCTTTCACTCAAGAGAAAGGGACCGTACCTACATTTACTTCCAAGCCTAAAGGAGAGGAGGAGTACAAACAAGGAGAAGAAACAAGTTTGGAAAAGAAAGATCCTTCCATACCTTTATCCAAGTAAGTCCTTTTGAAGTTGTTCTTGCTTGCTCTTTCCAGTTTTGTACTTTCTCTCATCCAGGAAACGCAGGATCTAGGTATGAGCGTCACGTTCTTTTGTCGGGCGCAACATCCTTTTCGACTTTTTAGTATTCTCGCCTGTCGGAGCACGTCTAAAGGCGCGTCTCAAGGCGCATCTAAAAGTGCATCTACAGGCGTGTTTATCCGCGCGTCTGGCTTGTTGCAGACACACACAGACGTGTCTGTAGACGCCCACACAGACGCCCTGTTAAATGCACTTCTAAACGCACTGTTAGACGCGCTTTTAAACGCACTGTTAGACGCACTGTTAAACGCACTATTAGACAGACTGTTAAATGCACTGTTAAACGCTCTATTAGATGCATCTATAGACGCGCAAATCAGACGGGTCTATAGACACGCTCTGACAGAGCCTCTTTTTTCTTCCCCTTTTTTCTCAGCTCCCAAAGTAATAGATTTGTTTCCTTTTTTCCAGTTCAACATGTGGCCAGGAAGTGCTTCTAGCTCACCTGATCCGCGGGAATCGATTTGAAAGGACTTATATAATCTTTTAGGGCACCCTCCTAGTCCTGCGGAGTTATACGGGTATATGACGGGTACCCTTAACACTCCCTAGGAGTCGGCACTATAGACTCCGACCACCCCACACCGCTTGAGATCACCCCAGCGGAGTCAGCACAGCCGTCTTATGCCCCTTCTTATGCCCCTTCCCCCGTACCGTCTTATGCCCCTTCCCCCATGCCGTCTTATGTCCCTTCTGCCATCCCATATTATGCCCCTTCCCTTATGCCGTCAGGAGGTCCTTCTGTCTCAGCGAGCCGTCTACGTACTCCCCAGCCGTCGAGACTCAGTTCTCTAGCTACGAGTGGTCAGCGTAGTCCCATGCAGTCCCCAGCTACGAGTGGCCAGCGTACGAGCTCGACACGACAGGGTAGCAGGCATAGTAGCAGGGAGAGCGGTGGCGGATGCATGGCAGTGAGGAGGAGGATGATTCAGATGATTTAGACGTGCCTCTGGGTGATGGTATGATTTATTATGACATCACTTAGATAGGAGGCATCTTGATGGATGCGCGGGGGAAGGACATCATGGCCTTCATGCGCTCTGTAATTGCTAACAATTACAGAGATTGCTTTATCCACTATAAAGACCACCCAAAGAGGTTGGCTGATGAGACCCTCGCTACTGTTCACTCTAGGTATCCTAACCCCCCCAATTGCCAGTTCACAGATAAATGGAGGAAGTCAAAGATTGTTACGATACTTAGCAATAAAAGATCTTCGCTTAAGAGGCAGGCACTAGCGGAGCTTGCTAGGCTTGAGGTAGGTCAACCTCCAAGGGGCCCGCCCCACACCGCTCACAAGCATGAGTGGAAGAAGGCAATGAAGTCAGCGAGAGAGGAGCCCAGTCTGCAGCACATGGAGGCACGGAGGATCCAGATGGAGGAATATGGAAGCGCGCATTTTGGAGCAGGGGGTGTTGAATCATGGGAGGCCCAATTTGTAAGTATCAATCTCAAATTATATTGCTTATGTAGTTTATTAGGAGGTTGGTTGTTTCTTTGTACTAATCCCTCCACAAAGTGTATCGCGGTCATGCAGCTTGAGATCGTGGGCAGATACCCTACTCCATTGGAGATAGCCTACCACCTCCACCATCGCAGAGGAGATACATGGAGGCACTTCTATGATGATGGGTTGATTACTGAGGAGCAGTATACCCGAGCTACTGGACAGGCCCCCCAGGTATTTGAAAGTAATTAAATAATGCCAAAATTATAAGTAAAGATTTGATTTTTCATACATTGATATATGTTGTCCCTTGTTTACAGGCCCATGCACAAGACCACGAGGAAGACGAGGAAGGAGGCGCAGAAGGGAGCACAGAAGGGAGCGCAGAAGGGAGCATGGAAGGCAATGAGGATTAGTCGTAGAAGTAGTGCTACTATTCTTTTTTGTACTTAAAGCCACTGGCTTGGCTTCGTGCCTCTTGTATATAGACTCCTCTTATTTTTTGTACTTGAAGCCACATGACATGGCTTAGCTTCCTTATTTTTTATACTTAAAGCCACATGACGTGGCTTAGCTTCGTGCTATATGTATATACAAGCACTTTTTGAGCTTTCAATTTTATTGCGTTTTGGAGTTGTAATATTTTATTTGGAATTGTAATTAAAATGCGGTTGGCTATAAGAATTGAATTACAGAATGTGGGTATGGGATTCTTGTAACTATATAGCATACACAACATACACAGTATTCTATAAAATTTATTTTTAAAAAAAAGCACGTCTATTAGTGCGTTTAAAAACGTGTTTATATTTACGTCTATCTGTTCGACTTGTGTCTATATGTGCGTCTATAAAAGCGTTTATAAGCGCATCTATTTATGCATCTTTGTGTGCATCTATACGCGCGTAAGTCTGATATATAGATGTGCAATTAGATGCGGGTCTCCAGATGCACAAATAGATGCGCCCGTAAGTTTTTTATTTAGTTCATGAAACGCGTCTGTGCATGCATCTATGGGTGCTTTGCTTATTGTGTCATCTGAGCAAGTCTTCTCCAAGATACTCCTAGGTATAAATTGGGACTTGATTTTGAGAAAACATAACTTTATTTCAAAAGGTTTGTGAATTGAACCATCATTCACTCTATAAAACCAAAGCTAAAATATGTGATTCTTATTCAATGCCCAGATGACCATGTTCTATTAATCAAAAATCATTTTGCAAAAACACATATACCATAGCACAAGGCAATCTCAAGGCATGAACGTGAATATAGCATACAACACTCCCTTTAGGAGATACTTTGAGGTTGTAATTTAAAGTGAAAATTTGGAAAATCAAACATCTTTGACCACTATGTTATCACAAGTAACATCTAAGAAAAAGCATCACATATAGAGCAACAACATCAACATCACCACTATACACGAGTCCTATTCTGATGCTTAAGCACCGACGTTTAGCAGGCGTGCACGGGGCGCTAATCGTCGGTAATCAATTAATTGTTACTGAACTGATTATCTTGCAAATTTTGACCAATGGAAGATACAAGTCGTGCATACATAAAGTTGTTGCAAAAAATCAGAAGCTAAGAGTCTCTATGCCTTTCACTTTTGGACCTCTTGAAGAAGATCTTATTGCTCCTCTTCCAACACTTATCGATGATGACAATCCACCAGTGTACCAAGGGGTTACCTTTCAAGACTACATGGCACGCTAGTTCAATCCAAAGTTACCGACATCACAAAAAGGCCTCAACTTTGCTAGATCTCCAACTGTTGCACCACCAATTGCTTAAATCACCATCATATTCTTGGCCTTTGTTTTACAAAAAATTCAAGCACATTGATTTGTGGATGTATGGAATGAATAAGTGACATCGGCTCTGATTTACCTAGTTGTTGTTTTTTGTTCATGTTTTGGACCATATATAGTATGTGGAATGACATATACTCATTTTACTGTTCTCTTTTTTATGTGTCTATCAACATAGCTACACATCTTACTTCAAATTTACATTCATCTCTTAGCTACCTTGTTAGCTTTTTGCTTTCATCAAGTACTACATGATATGGAGGAAGTTTAGAATCCTAAATATACTTGCTCACCCAATTCACTTGGAATTTCTAATCATCATCTCGCATAGAGGCTTCTAGTATACTATTCTAGTAAAATAAAGGAACTTGTAATGGGTAGGAATTCTCTACAAGTCAACAAAGGTATAATACCAACTGATTGAACAGAATGGAGAGATGAAATTGTGAGTGATGGACGTCATACATAACATAGAGAAACCTTTTTTTGAGATTGAAATTCAAAAGCACGTTAGGTGGATCTAGTTTATGAGATGGGTGCTTGACTAATGTAGAGCTGCGTTAAATGTGAACAAACAACACAGAGCATCTTCACGATTTTATTTCCATAATCAATCATTGGCATTCCAATCATCATTGAATACTTAGCAAGATTTGAGTCAAATCCAAAATAATGGTAGTTCAAAATACATATTTAATTGGACTTGCAAAGATTCAAAGCTTGATCAAGGGATTCTACTCAAGACAATGTAAATATATCATGTAAGTTTACTAGAAGTTGTCTTAAAGCAAAAATCATTTCTAATCTTTACATATTTTTATTACACAAGGAATGTTTTAATGGATAGACAGAGAAACCTAGGCAGTTGTATAAAAAATGGTGTCATTCTAGAAGGCCACAATCTATAGATAAAAGGCTTTAGTAATATCTTTTGAAAGCATGTGATCTATAGGTTTCTAAATAGTGAATTAATTAAATTTATGGTTAATAATAGTTTTTTCCAATGACAAATTTTTTTTTATTTTCATACATGTTTGAACCTTTGAGAGAATAAAAGTACAAAAGCATGTACATCAAGCCTTTGAAGCTCATATGTATATTCATGTCTAAGTTTGAAATGAAAAAAATCAATGAAGAGCATTTACATCAACGGCTTCATCCTGAGCCAAGTCTAATGTGCCAAATAAGTCTATCTCTAACTCTATACCAAGTTGATCTCCTATATCATCCTCATACTCTAGCATCGTATGTTCACCTAGGAGTACTTGATCATCTTCTTCAATAAAGTGTGGTGATTCTTGATGATCGTCATCTTCTTCCTCAATATTGTGATCTCCATCTTCCTCCCATATGATGTCATTATGTGCATCTTCCTCTTGGCTCATATTGCGATCTTCATCTTCTTCACTAGATCGGTCTGGATCAATTGGATCCGGCATTGGTAGTGGCATCTCCATATCCACATCTCTGTCTTCAAAAATTCTCTTACTTCGTGGTGCAACTTGGATCACGTACCACCATCTTGGATCACGTACCACCATCTTGGATCACGTACCACCATCTTGGATCAGAACGATCTGGATGAAAAACCACCTATATTGAAGATGGGTGCCAAATGCAATTAATTATATATATGAAATTATGCTTAAGTACATGTATCAATGGATCTTTAAAAACAAAAGCTTCGATTAATTAAATCATTAGTATGCACCTGCTCACAATGCTCGGGAAGAACAAAAGTATCACTGTCATTGGTCCAAATTTTGGTTGAGTATATTGCAAAGAAATTGCTACTATGTTTTCTCACTATCACATGGGGACTATTATAAATAGTTCTAAACCATTTTACATCAAGAATAAAAATACTAAATCGTCTGAAATCAATTTCATAGATTTCACATATAGTTTCACAATAATGTAACTCTAAGGAGAGAAGATTGGTATCCGAAGCACTTGCTCGGCTATCTTGTGTGAAGTTAGCCATGACTCCACAATCATATGTGACTCTCTTTGAATCGATGCCTTCCACATGAAAATGTCGTCCATATGACCATAATGCACTGTACTTTTTGTATTGCAAAAGAGCATCATTAAAACAATGAAGATGCATCTATTTTAGAGCGTATATTACCACAATTAATTACTTAATTTTGTCGAGGTAATTAAGAAACTTACATGCATCATACATCCAAATGATAACTCTCACTCATGCTCATTTATTGTCTCTCCGTCACGTTTGGCTTTACATAGAGCTAGCTGTGGCCAATCAAGTGACATGTGAGTGGGGAGAAGGACGAGATCTAGTGGGTATGGTTGCGATCGCCCATACATTACTCTGAATTTTGTCCTTGCATTTATTCTTTCTGCTTTGGCCATTTCATATCTCTTAATCCACTTCTACATCTCCTTGCTATTGAGGATACAAAACTTATTGAATTTCTCCATTTGCTCTTCGCTCATCTTTCTTTCAATCCCTTTTCCTTGGGGAACCTCACCAACAATGCGATCATCATCCTCATTGTGCATGGCTTGTGGCATATCGAGATCTGTGGATGCAAGAAACTCTGTGATATATACTAATGACTCTTGCACAAGCCATCCCTTTGCCATGCTTGGCTTTTAGTCTTGCTCTTTGTCTTACAAATCCCTTCAAAGTTTTTATAAACCACTTGAGAAGAAACATCCACCAACTATGAATGGTACTCGCAATGGCCACCTCATGAACTATGTGCACAAGCAAGTGCACTTGAGTTTTCATAATGCTCGAGGGAAAGTGCTTCTCAGGCAAGCATATGGCTTTAATGGATTCCACCCCAGCCTTCTCGATGCTCGATATGGAGACTAATCGGTACACTAATCCTACAGCTTAGAATACCTATAAGACTAATCCTACAGCTTAGAGTACCTATAAGACCTTGTGCCAATCATGGGACTTGAGCCCACTAAGCTTATTTTCCTTTAAAAATATGCCTTTCAAGCAACACATGTACCCTATGGGTGTCTTAAGAGAGGCAATGTCTACCTTGACCGCTGCGTCCTCTCTCATGGATGGATCCATGTTGCTTTCGGGAGGATAACTTTTCTGGAAGCATGTGCTTGGGGCCACAAACAAGACATCCTATTCGTAGCATGCAAGTCTTATTGCACTCCTCTCAAGTCTTTGGAACCAATCAAGTGTGCCCAAATAGTAGCCCCACATTCTTGAAGATATGCATGGGATCCAACTGATGATTGATTTGTAACTAACTCCAATAATCCAGCTCATGAAAGATCGATAGCCTCTTCATACCTTGAGGAGGTTCCTCTCTATTTGCCCTCCAAGCATGAATCCAGTCACTTGCCTTCAAAGATGGTGGTGGTGGATCAAGCTAACCTCCATGTGTGAGATGTTCCAGTGAAAGGTATCGAGCATGACCTTCATAAACATTTTTCCTCATATGTTTGGAGTATTGTGCAAGTAATTTCAAACCTGTCCACAAACAAGACAAGCATGGTACCCACTTGTAACAAGTCCTGCACACGTGCATGAATGTGTTAGTATAAGACATGCATGCAAAAGAGAGTCATAAAAGCATAATCCTATATTATAAAGACACAAACACGTACCTACACACTCTCCATATCGTGGGTAGTCATGCATGGTCCACATCAAGATACTTCTAACCAAAATATCATTGGTATGTCTTAGGAGCTCTGAAAATATCAAAGACCCGCACTCCTCTCCATAAGATCTGTAACTCCACTATCAAAGGTGCCATGTACATGTCCATATTTTTGGCCTTGTACTTCCTTGGCACAAGTAGTGCAAGCATGAAGCATGCCTTCTTTATTGTTAGCCATGGTGGGATATTGTAATTCACCAAGACTATGGACCATGTCGACCAAGATGTCGAGCGTAACCTGAAAGGATTCACACCCTGTCCATGGCGAGCCCAAGATGTCAGTTGTGTGGCTCCCTTGCAAAGTCTGGCCATTGATTGTCTATGTGCTTCCAAGCTACAAAATCTGTGGGAATCCTCGATCTATCATCAGTGGAACGATGAGATGCATGCCAAGTCATCAACTCTACGATGGAATTGCATCGGAACATGTGTTGTATTCTTGCAATTATGTGAAAGTGTCTCAAGACCTTTATTGGTATCTGCTCACCCTACAAGTCATCTCTATATCGTTGTTCCCCACACTTTGGACAACTAGCCAAATCTCCATGATCATGATCCATAATACAGTTATTATGGCAAGCGTGGATGGTATCATAATCCATACCCATCGTAGTTAGCATCTTCTTCACTTCATCTCTTGATACAAGCATGGTATTTGACGTAGGCAACATCTTTTGGAGCAACCTATCACAATTCAAACATACATAAGCTTTGAATAATGATGATTTTCAAACATACATGATGATTCTCACCTCTCTTTTCCCCTTTTCTTTCTTTTTTTGGTACACTAATCTTATAGCTTAGAATACCTATAAGACATTGAGCAAGGTTAGAATCCTATAGCTTGACATTAAGCAACCATTTATAGACTCTTGCATTCTTTGAATTAGAGTCACAGAAGTTTGTATCTCTTTGCTCAATGGTAGGCTATTGAAGCTTCATGTGAAGAAAAAGAGACAAGGAAAGAGAGGAGAAAAGAGAGGAGAGAAAGGAGAAAAGAGAGGAGAAAAAAGACAGAAAAAGAGAGGAGAAAAAAGAAAGAAAAAGAGAGTAGATAAGAGAGAAAAAGAAAGAAAGTGAAAAGAGAAAAAGTGGGGATAAAAGAGAGAAAAAAAGAGAAGGAAAGAGAGGAGAAAAGAGAGGAAAATAGAGGAAAAGAGAGGAGAAAAAGAGAGGATAAAAGAGACGAAAAGAGACGATAAAAGAGAGAAGGATAAAAGAGAGTCACAATTCAAACATACATAGGCTTCGAATAATGATGATTCTCAAACATACGTGACAATTCTCAAAACAAACAATATCCAAATAATGAGTCAATTCAATGCCGGAGCTAACCTCATTAAAGCCGAGAGACTTGTATCCGACCACCCATACTTTGCTTGCAGATTCAAGATTGAGAAACAAGCCCATACTTTAGACATCCTAGCACCCTTGTACAACTGTGTTGATTGCGATTCTCACATTTTGACACTAGACTCTGACATCACTTGTACATGTGATGTAGTGCCCCTAAAAATAGAATCCAGCATGTCCACCATACCCTCGTCATCATCTGACACATCCGAGAGACTATAGTCTTGCTCAAGGTGTGAAGGTATATGTGCACCCTCGCCACTCTCCTCATCCTATCTCAAGATTTTGTTTAATTATAAGATCTTGTCTCAAGGTTTCGTGTGATAATGGTATCCAATATTAATCACGAACTCAAATAGCATTGACTTACTGATGATCCATCACCATGTGCAACACCAATAATGGATACTGGTTCGAGCTCCTCCCCATACATCTGCAAGTGGCACATGACAATATGACATTGATGTCGTACTTCTTGCTTGCAATGAGTGCAATGATAATACAACCTCTCCATAAGCCGCTCTATGCTCCTAGGCATTGGGCATCATCTGGTGAGCTTCCACTTGTCCCTTCCATCTGCACACTTCCAAAATCACAACATGAGCTGCAAGGAAATCTACTAAGATTTAAAAAATAGCCACCCATGAGCTCCTTTTTTCTTTCTAACAATAACTCCCTTGATCCATCGCTATATAGCGATGCTTTTTGAATATAAATGTCACTATATAGCGATTGACCAGCATCGCTATAGTGATGCTGGGGGCTTAGACCTAAAACCCCACACGACACCGTCTTTCACAACTCTATTGCAGGAAAAGCAAAAATCTCTCCTCTCACCTTATATTCGATGACCTCGCTTTCCTCCTCTCTATTCCCTACTCCTCACCCCTACCCAGCCCCTCTCCCAACAGTTGTGCTCCCTCTCCACCCTTCTCCCTCTCTGCTTGTGTGAAAAGAAGTTTTTCAAGAAGGTGAGCCTCTTTAAGCAATGTAGGTTCATTTTTTGTGAGATTTCATTTTGTGAGTGTTGAAGCATGTTTCTCCTTGTATTACTAAGGCTATGTGCTAATTTTTATGCTTGATTTTCAAAGGTTATGGACAAAAAATGAGATTTGGTGAAAGAAAGAAGACTCACCTCTTCTCTTTTTGGTATTTCTCTTTCTCCTCTTTCTCCTTATTTATAGGCTTATGCTTTCTCCTTGTTTGTAGGCTTATGCTTGTCTCCTCAATCCATTCCCTTTGAGAAGTTGCTTCTCTAAACTCTTCCTTCCTCTAACTAGTTATCTAAAAAATGCTATGTTTCCTCTCTTTTGTATTTGCATTGGCTTGTAGCTAGCACCTCAAGTGCTAGCTGCAATGATGGGCGTAGGAACCCTCTCTTTCCCTCTCTTCTCTTATTCCCTCTTCTTCCCCTCTTTTCCTCTTTTCCTCTCTCTTTCCCTCCCTCTTTCTCTCATATTCTTATGCATAAGCATAAGCATAATCCTTCTCTCCTTTTCTCTTATGCATATGTTTTTCCTTCTCTTATGGTTATGCTCTTTTTCCCTCTTCTTTTTCCCTTCTTTCAATCTCTTTTCCCCTCTTTCTTCTCTTATTTTTCACTCTCTTTTTTCCTCTCTTTTTCTCCTCTTTTCATAAGCATATGTATTTGCCTATGCTTATGCTTATGCATGAGCATATGCTCATATGCTGATGCATAAGCACAAGCTTATGCTTTCTCTCTTTTTCTCTTATGCTCATATGCTCATGCATAAGCATAAGCGTATGCTTTCTTTCTTTTTCTCTTATGATTATGCTCTTTTTCCCTCTTCCTTCTCTTACGCTTATGCTCTTTTTCCCTCTTCTTTTTCCCCTCTTTCAATCTCTTTTCCCCTCTTTCAAACATATGCTTTCTCTCTTTTTCTCTTATGCATATGTTTTTTCTTCTTTTATGCTTATGCTTATGCATGAGTATATGTCCCTTTCTCCTTCTCCTTCTCCTTCTCCTTCCCTTCGCTTCTTTTTTCCTCTCTTTTTCTCTTCTTTTCATAAGCATATGCCTATGCCTATGCCTATACTTATGCTTATGCTTATGCATGAGCATATGCTCATATGCTTATGCATAAGCATAAGCATATGCTTTCTCTCTTTTTCTCTTATGCATATGCTTTCTCTCTTTTTTTCTCTTATGCACATTTGGTTCTTTTCCCCTCTTTCAATCTCTTTTGATAACCATATGTATATGCCTATGCTTATGCTTATGCATGACCATATGCTCATATGCTCACGCATAAGCACAAGCTTATGATTTCTCTCTTTTTCTCTTATGCTCATATGATCATTCATAAGCATAAGCATATGCTTTCTTTCTTTTTCTCTTATGCTTATGCTGTTTTTCTCTATGCTCTTTTTCCCTCTTCCTTCACTTATGCTTATGCTCTTTTCCCCTCTTCTTTTTCCCCTCTTCCTTCTCTTCGTTTCCCCACTTTCAATATCTTTTTCCCCTCTTTCAATCTCTTTTCCTCTCTTTCAAACATATGCTTTCTCTCTTTTTCTCTTATGCATATGTTTTTCTTCTTTTATGCTCATAAGCATGAGCATATGTCTCCTTTTCCTTCTCCTTCTCCTTCTCCTTCTCCTTCTCCTTCCCTTCTCTTCTTTTTTCCTCTCTTTTTCTCTTCTTTTCATAAGCATATGCCTATGCCTATGCCTATGCCTTTGCTTATGCTTATGCTTATGCATGAGCATATGCTCATATGCTTATGCATAAGCATAAGAATATGTTTTCTCTCTTTTTCTCTTATGCATATTCTTTCTCTCTTTTGCCCTCTTTGAATCTCTTTTGCCCTTTTCTTTCTCTTCTTTTCCCCTCTCCTTCTCTTATGCATATGCTTTTCCTGATATTCTTTCCACTTCTTACGCGCTCTTGTTTTTTGTTTTTTGTTTTTTGTTTCCGTTTTTGTGTCTTTGTCCAATCCCCCCAAATTAGACATGGGATCACGTCGCATGTTCGACGAGTACGAAAACCCTCATAGGAGGAGACATCATGATCTCTATTCTCCAGAGGACTTTGATTCCACCCAGGTGATACCTCAGGGGCCTACCCCTGCGACTACTACTCTTGGCCTGACTCCTCTCAGACGTAGCACTATGACTACCCCTTAGGGAACTCCTTTGCTAGTAGCCCATGGCTTAATTTGTCGGGAGTCCCGACGAGTTTGTTGCATAGATGACCGATGCAGAGGTAGTGAGATTCTTCTCTCTGCTATCCTAGAGGACCTCAGCAAATCCCTCTCCTACACTAATGGTTGGACCTACTGTCCAGCCATCCCCTCTAGCCCTTTTGACTCGGGTCATCACTTGGGTGTGCCCATCATAAGGGAAGGAAGAGTAGGTGGGGTCGCTTATGTTGTGCTGACTCAGGAGATATAGATGAGCCAGCACACTCACATCCCTTCAGGTCTCCACTTGGTCCCGAGACCGAGTACCAGTCAGGTACCTCCCTTGCCCTCTCCTACTCCCACTGCTACTCCTCGCTCTGGAAGCACTCATAGTAACACCACTCACTCTAACTTTGCCACTACCATGAGTCCTCCTTACCTGATCGAGGACCTACCCTATAAAATCATAGCTGCTGGAGAGATAATAGAAGATAAAAAGGGCACAGTAGTGATGCCCACCACGAGGTGGTTGATGAGCCACCACTTCAGGAGTGGCATAGCTACTAACTAGTAGTACCAAGATGAACAAAAGAAGCAGGCAGTCATCGATGAATTGAAAAGAAAATACCCTAACCCTCCAAATTGGGAGTTCAATGAGAATTACATGCAAGAGCACATGGGTTTGGTCTTAGAGCATCGTAGGTCAAACTTGCATACTTCCATTGCAAAGGGGAAGGCTAAACCCAACTGGGCAGATAAAGCTAATTGAAAGTTTTTCAAGAAGCAGTACAGGGACCATCTCAAAATGTTTGAGGATCACAGGAGGGCTGTGATGAGACGGCTAGACTCTGTAGGTACTTTGCACTTTGGTGTAGGCGGACGGTTGGCGTTCAAGGCAATCATGGGTGGTAAGTCTACTTCTTCTCATTTAATGTATTGTTCTATTTGTTTTATTACATATTGCATGCACTTTCTCTAAATCTTGTAAATTGGACCCATAGCAAGCTGCGATGGGTTGCCTTCCTATAGACACAGAGATGAGATGCGCATTTCACGTAGGAACAAAACCCTGGTTTATTGAGCACGAGGCACTGGGAGCGACGATCAATTGGGCTGCGGTGACTGCTCGCACGGTATGAGTCTACTCCTACTTGTAATCTCACTTTTTAAACTATTTTATTCTTTAAGTTCCAATCTAATTTCCAATTAATATAGTTTTACTCTTAGAATCAAAGCTCGAACATCCCATCAGTGGAGGTGAGTGGTGATGATGAGGGATTAGGTTTACATGACTTCAACAAGGGCTAGGGATCAGGCATAGCTCACAAGGGTCAGGGATCACACACAACTCACGAGGGCCAAGGATTAGGCTAGCAAGATGAGGACAAGGAGGATGACGATGATTCGAATGAGTAGTAGTAGTATTAGTAATAGTTTGCATATACTTTGCCATGTATATGCTTTTGTATATCGGTTCGTTTGAGTGATTTTGTATCACCCTTTTTGAAAGGGTAATTTTGTAATAAACAATGTTGTATATCTTCGACATGTATATGATTCTGTCACTCGGTTCATTTGAGCAATTTTGTATCACCCTTTCCACAAGAGAAATTTTGAAATAAAAAATATTCTTTTATAATTACTAAATAAAAAACATCAGTGGGGCAAAATAGGGCTTGCTCTGGCCTTGTTTAGCCCCACTAATGTTTTTTTAAAGCTTATGTTAATTGTTGCTATATAGCGATGTTTACTAGTGTCACTATGTGGCGACATTTACCAATGTCGCTATATAGTGACGTTTACCAGTGTCGCTATATGGCGACGCTTATATAGCGACCGTTCTTTTTGGATAATTATCATGATGTAAATAACGACCTTTGCGCCCCTTTAAAAAAATCTTTTTAGTGTAAAAAAAGGTCGTTATTTTCATCGGAAAATGACCTATGCCTTGTAGTGCATGAGACTCAATATGACAAAGGAAGCTACCAAGAAACAAAAACTAGCACACCATTGAAATAAGAAGTAAGAGTTTTAAATTTTGCTTCTAAAACAACTAACCACAAAGAGATCCACATCAGAGCATTGGAATTTTTGAGAATAGGACTACCGATGGCTATTTTTGAATCCCCACATAGGTGAAAGGAAACTCTTGGTTTTGCCTACATCAATTATTCAATGAACACCCAAGTCCTAACATGGTTGAACTAAGGATTTGCAAGGGATTTTAAATTGACGTTTTGAGACATTTAAGATATTTTAGGATAAAACAACACCATTTAAGCTACCCCAAAAGTAAAAATTTCTTGCTATTGGCTATGTCTGATTAGCACATCATTATACTTTACCACCTATAGTAAATATTATATACCACACTATACATTACTAGCACCCTGTATACTGAATAGATTTAAATGCATTTCATATATTTAATATAGTTTGTATATATTGAACAGATTTAAATGCATTTCATATATTTAAATGAACAGATTTAAATGTATTTCATATAGTTAATATAGTTTGTATATTGATCATACTATCATTTTATTGAGGATGATGTTTATTTGGATAAGGAGATTGGATTGAGTTTATATCGTTGTATATTTTATCTTCATTTATAATATATGAATTTAATGGTACATCTCATGTAGATTGAAAATTAATATAAATATGCATATTTTCTTATTTAGAGTGCATGTTTCTTAGTTAGACTCATGCAGGCCAAGCCTTGCAAAATCGAGCATGCTTCTCAATAGTCGCTCTAGAGCCTGGAGTCCCATGCTCCCAAGTGGAGCGTGGAGTGTAGATGATATCTTGCCAGATGGTGACCATGGTAGCTGAAGGTGGAACCAGATTCTCACCCATCATGAGATTGCAATGAGCCACCCAAATGTTCCATGCAGTGATACTGGCTACCATGTTCGAAATGCTATCCACAGGAGGAGAAACACGAGCTAGGCTATCAGGAGGGATTGTCTCATGGGGTGCTATCCTCTGAATGCTCTGACCCTATATCCAGTAAGTTGGGGAGATGTCATCAATCTAGAACGTGTGTCCTCCCTCAGTCATCCAGGCCACCATCCCCCAGGTGTAGTCCCTCTGAAGACTCTGCATATGGGTCATGATCCTAAGGGCTCCCATCTAGATCCTTGATACTCTGCGATAGCTCAAAGGCAATGTGGGATCGTCTCCAAGAAACCACCAGAGTAAAAATGGCACCGCCCCTCCACTCAAATCTACTCCAACCACGGTCCGATGGGCAAGGCTTCATGGGTGGCCAGCAAGCAGAAGTAGGATATCTTCCTCAGCTATAGGCTAGACCATAACTACATCCAAAACCTAGAATGGACATCTCAGGGCACTCTCTGGGTGGGCAGCCTTTGGCAGACCAAGCAAGAGAGAGGAAAGGCCTCACCCATGTGTCCTCCAATTAGCCTAGAGCTCCCTGCATAAAGCGCAAAAACTCCTCTGACCCATCTGTTTGGGAAACCAAATCTCTGCATAGTGCCTATTTTAGGCATTCTCAAAATCGAAGAGAAGGATGGCCAGTAGTAGCTGTGACTCCTCCCTGGACCAATCCATTGCTTCACAGAACATGAAGATGTTTTCCAAGATGCTGCACTCCTAAACGAGCCCTATCTTTGTGTCGTGGATGATGTCACTAAGATGGGGCCATAATTGCAAGCTCAAGACCTTGGCGAGGATATTGTATGCACTATCAAGCAGACTGATTGGTCTCCATAGCCGGATGTCTAACCTATCTCCCCCTTTTGGGATCAAACTTGAGCTAAATGAGTACTTAAACACAGTATTTCTCATCTTGATTTGCCTAGGCGGACCATGCCAAATAGAAGTTTTGATCATATTTATTCATTTGAATATATTTTTTAATGTGGCTCTCTTAATTTTGCAACCCCAAATGTGACAAAGCACATACTGCTACAACATAGAGTATTGAAAATTTCTTTGAGATGTTCATTGTCTAGCAACCTGCAAGCCCTCCCTCTAGTATAGCTAGACTTTTGGAGGTCCACATTCATTGGTCTTCCCATAAGTCTATGCTCAACAGACAAGATTGAATTCTTCTTCCCATGCCAGTGAAAACTCAAACAATTGTGAACCATCCGGATGATATGTTGATCATAAAAAACAATTGTCATCTTCAAAACTGAAATGAAGAGAATATTTAAAAGAAATTACACATGGACCACATAACAAAAGAAACTTTTTGACCTCTCATGGTTGCTGGGATGGAGTCTTAAGCATTAACATCCATTATTTCAATACCTTCAATGGGAAAGTGTGCATCATGAAAATGATTTTTTGGGCTTGGATGCCCATCATCATGCTGAGGTGAAGGAGTGGGAGACACATCCAAGGTCACAAAAGAGGTTCCATCACTAGTACATGATACATCGACTGTAGCGAAGGCAGCACCACTAGAACTATGACAAGAAGAAATTGAGATAGAAGTAGTGCCAAATGAATCTCCCATGTTGAACATGCTTAGCTTCAATCATGACGTCCCAAAAGTGCCATGCATGAATAAAAGGAACAAGTTATATACCACACTACACATGTAAGAGTTGTGATTAGGGTTTTGGGTTTAGTTTTTTTTCAAAAAATAGTAATTTTTTCCTTATAAATTATATGAGAACCATACATTGTATTCTCATTCTTTACTGTATGTGCTCAAAACTTGTAGTATGTAGCAATCTCCAATGTTTTAGTGTTTGTTTTTTCAATTCGAAAGAAAAATTCAAATTCGTGGCATGTTTCAAGAGGAATTTAAAAGGTTTGTAATTAGGCGTGTTTACTAGAAGGAGAAAATAATGATACTGAAAAAAATCATTCAATATACCAATAATAGTAGTTAAAATGGCTAAAAATCATTGTGGATCAATGTCTACTTGGTGTAGCCAATCATGGAACTATTTTTGGGGCCACAATAAGATGTTCTCTTGGGTGAGATTTTGAATTTTGGATGGACCTGATCTCTCACGAGAAATTTTCCCGATGTGTTGTTGCCACACTTGCATCATAATGAGACACAATCTATTTATTATTAACACCACAAAGCTAGAGACATAGTAGCTCTTCCCTACTTCATGCAACATAGTCTTTGATATGACTACATCATGCATATCCACATTGCTTCATGTAGCACTGACCACCTATCCTTGTGTAGCCTTTTGCCGCAGCTTTGCCATCTGTTACTGGGAAACATGCCCATGCAAATCATGAAAATTTAAGGTTGGCTTGGAAATACCATCGTGGTTTTGGGTATAATAATGAGATGTATTCTATCAATGTTCTAAACACCACTACAGCACGGCTTGACCACTTGTCATCGCCCAGACTTTTGGAGTAGCTTTGCTACCTATCACCGGGTAGTGCAACCATGCAGATTAAGAAAATTCAATGTTGGCTTGAAGCACCTATTGCATTGTTCTTGGAGTTATGGAGTTACATATTTTTACTTATTACACAAAGAGATCTATGAAGACCACCATGGTAGCAAACAAAATGAGATCAATGACAGCCATCGCACTGGTTCTTGGAGTTATATATTATTACACAAAGGAAAATCTATTTCCTTGTGCAACCAAGGAAAATACAATTGATGATATGGCCCTTGAGGGGTCACCTTAAGGAGCAAGGGCCATATCGACATGCCATATCTATGTAGTGGCATCCTAGATATTGTATAATATGTTGATATGGCCCTTGTCCCTAGAGGGGGCCCGTAGTAAGGGCTGTATCGTGAATTTCATTTTCTAAAAGTTTAATTTCATTTTTCTAGATGTATCTCTATGCAGCCACTATGGTCAGTTGTTGGAGCTATTTTAGTACTATTTTGGTCCTAAACTAAGGAAAATGTAGTCCTACTTTACTGGTATTTTAATCCTTGTTGAGTAAAGGAGCCTACGAGTTTGGAGGAAGCACTTGCAGATCAAGATTGAAAAACCGCTATGCAAGTAGAATATGACAGCATCATGAAGAATGAAACTTGGCAGCTGGTCGATCGACCACCTAACAAAAAGGTTATTGGCACCAAGTGGGTTTGGAAGGTAAAGTATAAGGCCGATGGGACTTTGGAAAAGTACAAAGCCAGATTGGTTGCACAGGGATTTTTGTAGGTTGAAGGGTTTGATTTTCAGGAATCTTTCACTCCGATTGCCAGAATGACCACTATTCGCATAGTACTATCAGTGGCTATTCATAAAAATTGGCCATTTTATCAAATGGATGTTAAACCAGGATTTATGAATGGTGACCTCAAGGAGGAGGTGTACTTGGCTTAGCCACCTAGGTTTGAGGCCCCACATTTTTGAGAAGAAGGTATGTAAGCTGAGGAAGGCTCTGTATGGGCTAAAACAGGCCCCAAGAGCATGGTACCAATGGATAGACAAATTCTTTCATAAATTAAACCTCAAAATATGTGCCTCAGATGCTAACTTGTATGTGTACAGGAAAGGTGGAAAATCTACTCTTATTGTTCTATATGTGGATGATCTCCTTATTACAAGTGACTATGAAGACATGATCCAGTAGACAAGAAAGGCATTGAGCACTGAGTTTGAGATGAAAGACTTAGGCTTGATGCACTACTATTTGGGATTGAAGTTTGGCAAGAGCTAGGCAAGATCTTCATCTCTCAACAAAAATATGCAAGGGAGATCTTGAAGACATTTGGTATGTCCAAGTACAAGGAGATAGCTACACCTATGGAGGTAAATGCGAAGTTGTTTATGGAGGATGCCTCACCACCAATAGACATTGGGAGGTCTAGAAAGTTGGTCGGTAGTCTCATCTATTTGTGCAACACCAGACTAGACATCAGTTTTGCTATTGGTGTTTTGAGCAGGTTATCCAATAAGCCCTAGGAGAATCATTGGAATCCAAGGATGCGAGTGCTCAGGTATGTGAAGGGCACTCTTGATTATGGCATCACCTATGGTATAGGCACTTCCTTGGTTGGTCATTGTGACTCAGATTGGGATGGAGATGTTGATTCCCGAAAATCAGTTTTTGGATATTGTTTCTTTTTAAGTTGATGTATCTTCTTTTGGATCAATAAGAAACAACCAATAGTGGCATTGTCTTCTACCGAGGCTGAGTACAAGGCATCATGTTTTATTGCACGTGAAGCAGTGTGGTTGAGGAGGATCTTATGGCACATGGGGGTGCAAGAGGATGAGGCAACTGTGCTGAGGTGCAACAATTAAAGTTGCATGGCCATTGCTAAAAATCCAGTGTTTCATGCACGCACAAAACATATAGAGATTCAGTTTCACTACATGCATGATTTGATCGATGACGGCATAGTGGAACTGGTTTATTATCTAATAGATCAAAATGGAGTAGATATCTTCACCAAGGCACTTGGGATGGATCAGCTTCAGGGTCATCTTCAGAGACTCGGCATTGGGCCGAGAAGGTAGTTCACCTAGGGGTGGACATTGTGGGGGGGCTATTAGATATGCTCAATGCCCCACCCTCCTAGTAACCACTAGTGGTCCAAGGTGCTCAAGTTATAAGGCCCCCATATGAGGAGAAGCCATGTGTGAGCTCAGGACACTAGATGGATCCTGACTTGCATGTCAGATGAGGCCGATCAATGAGACCGTTGATGGTAGAAAGGTGATTGTGTGGGAGCCCTTTATTCTTGCTAGGGCATGGGTTTTAGCTAGCCCCTAGCTAGGGGGTCCTAGGGGGGCTAGCAGCCCCCTGTGGGGTTTCGGGGGCGAGAACCCCTGAGGCAATGGTATAGGGAATATTCCTTGAATATTCGATGGACGACTAGTTGGTTCCACCGACTAGGTTGACTGGTCAGCTCCACCGACTAGGTCGACTAGTCGACTCCACCGACTACATTGATCCAACCACCACCCTCATAGCTATAAAGAGGCAACCTCCCCAACCCGTTGTATCAAATCAGTTCAGATTAGATCAGATCTTCTAGCTAGTAGCTCTTTACCTAGTATATGTTTAGATCGCCATCTAAGCTCCACTATGGGAATGCACGAGTGGATGGAGCGATCATCTGTACTACATCAGTATTGAAGGAAAATTTTGTTCATCTCCAGTTTGTTGTGTACTCTCTATTCTTTGTTCAATTTATGTTCCGCTGCGCTATGTAATTTTACACTTTTTCCCTCTTTCTTTTTCTTCTCATATAGGATACAACTGCTCTTTCCTCTCCTATAGCTATTGTTATCCCAACAGGCATGGTCTTGAACATAGTTACACAAGGTGGTAATGTTGTGAGCTCTAGTGTGTTCTGGAGGCATGGTTAGGAAGAAAGTGACACAAGCTGGCAATATTGTGAGCTCTAGTGTGTTGTAGAGGCATGGTTAGGAACAAAGTGACCAAAGTGACTAAAGCTGGTAATATTATGAGCTCTAGTGTGTTCTAGAGGCATGGTCAAGAAGAAAGTGATAGAAGTTGACAATAGTGTGAGCTATACTTTGTTGTAGAACACAAAAAATGCATTGGATGACTTGAACTTACAATTTGACTAACTAGATCATCATGGAAGGTTTTGCCACAAGGTCCACATAAGCTTCCCAACAGGAAGGATGTGTTTCTATGTACCTTCCTTGCTATCTTCTTTACAAGATCCTATTTCAACATAGGAGTGGAAAGTAGTGGAATGTTTAATATAATTGACAATGGACTGTTTATAAGTTATGTGCAGGAATACCTTTTAGTCATCAAAAATGAAATGTATAGTCCTTCAACTTTACTTGAAATGGTGAAATAGTAGGCAAGAATCTAGAGAAATGCATGAAAATGTCCATTTTATCCCTCGTGCAACATCAGACAATGTGTTTGACTGGTACAAGCTGTCCATAAATTGTAGGTTGGGCATTTTGGAATTTGCATAGGTTTTCTTCATGACTTGGAGGACATTAAAAACATTGATGAATTCTATTTTGATGGTTTTATTGCGTGGTTTTGTGTCCAAAGTTTTTAGGTAATATGTCTAAAGTTTACACTTTATACCTATTTGACTTGCTTGCATCATTAAAGGAGACAATGCCATGATGGTAAGCATCCTATGTATTGATTTATATTTTATGGTCTATCAATGTAATGTGCTTTGTTAGGTCTACTAATGTAATGGTTATTGAATTGATGCAGGAGGCATTTGAGATCACTCATTGGTGCACTATATTAGTCGAGCAAGATGATATGTTATGGTCTTCCACATCTAGTTTTTAGAATGGCATACTTAACTACTATTATGGATAAATTTGACCAAAGTAAAAGGCATAAATATGTGTGTGTGCTTGTATGTGTGGCAATAGTATAATAAAATATGGTGTGAATAAGGCCCAGGGTGGAGGTGGTAGGGCATGACCATGTGCCACCCTTCCATGTAAGAGGACCCATAAGGTGTGTTGTACATAATCCATGGTAGTAATAATATAAAATGATAAGGTGGCATGGGTCCTCCATGAACCACCCCTCCACCTAGGTGGTCCCACGCTTGCATTTAGTGAGATGTGGCCAAAGGACCATGGGAGAAGTAATATAAAATAGGTGGAGATGGATATTATATTAGATTATTCCCTCCATGTAGGATAGGCCCATGTGGGGGGGGTGTAGAAAGTCCAAGAATGCAAGTTAAATAATGGGAAAGTAGGATGAGGTGGCAAGATTCCTTGTGCCAACCCTCTACTTGTCCTCCTAAATGTTTGAACGTATTATAAAATTGGGAAGAGACCAAGGGAGTATCTTAGACTTGGGATATGGGGGTTGATGTATGTGGGAAAATGAGGCAAAGGGTTGTCGCACACAATTGAGACTGCATAACCGCCTAGCCCACATGGGAGACTCTTCCACACACACCATGCATGTGGGAGGATGCATTTATTGGGAGAGACCCCTTCTCTTGGCTATAAAAGGAGGGGGCTATTCCTTGATGGAACATGCTCATTCTTGTAAAGCCACCTAGCTAGTACTTTGATTTCCCCCCCACATCTTTCCTTTTAAATAAAGCATGACTCTCTTCCCTTGATGTCTCCATCTCTACATTTCCACCTCCCATCATGTACATGCTCCTCTTCCCCCTCTCCCTTCCCCCTTGTGGCATAGTCCCTCTCTTCATTCCCACCCCTCTTAATCCTTTTTTCCCACCCATGTTAATGCTTCTTCTCTCATGTTCCCTTTTCCTCTATGGCCCTCGAGTGTCACCATACCTCGCATCTAGCATCATGCCTCGAATTATTTTCTAGTTAATAGAACTGGTGTGGCTGCTGGGATCAAAATCTCCATGGCTAGTGGTGTAAAATTCATTACTCCTATGACTGGGTGTAGTTCTATAGCACCTTTTGTGTGCGGTTCTTTGCTTCTGTGCCTCCAATCTGCATATCTTCTGCTCGTAGTTCTCTGCCTTTGTGATTGCAGAACTTATCAGTTTTTGTGCCTTTAGCCTATGGCTCTTGTGCATCTTCTGGGTTCCTGTGCCTTTAGCCTATGTTTCCTACACATCTTCTGGGTTTTTGCATCTTTAGCCTGTGGTTCCTGTGTATCTTCTGGGTTCCTGCACAGCGCCATGCATCTTCTGGTCGACCGCACTTGCAAAACCACTCTTGTGCATCTGCAACACCCGCACGCCCCCTGGTTGCAGCTAACGCGTCTACGCATCATGGGCAGATCGCAAATCACGATTGTTTTTTGAGTTCCTGTGTCTTCTGGCACATCTGCATGTCACAGACACAAATCACGACTGTTTTCCTAGGTTCCTGCTTCTTCTGGTGCACTTGTGTGTCGCGGACAAACTTTTCGAGCTCCTGCAAAAGATCTCGTGCCCCTATCCTCTTCCCCTTCTTCTTCTCTTTCTCTTTCTCTTCTCTTCTTCTCTCCTCTCCTCTCTTTTTATTAAGGAGTGGGAATTGAACCCAAGACCTCCCTAGTCACAAAAGGAAGACTTACCAATGGGCCAACAAATATGAAGTGATGAAAGTGTAATGGTATTGCTTATATGGTGAAATCTCATGAACTGTAACTCTCTAACCGTAGGGAGTTTCCTCTTGTTGTAAAAAGTAAAAGTACTTCATTTCATGTGCTCTATTCATATCTGATACTAGATCATAGATTCAGAACTTTTTCAAGTTCACTCCTTGGAGGCACACCACATGAGGAGGATGGATATTTATGTCTTTTCTCAACTAGTTCAAGGATTTGGTGCTTGGTCCTCCACTCATTACGGCTACCAATTGGCAAGATCTCTTTCTTGATCTTCATGTTGATCTTCAACAACTGATTGTACAATGCATTGTTCAAGGAGACGACAGGTGGGATGATACACCATAGATGATTCAAGGTGAAGAACTAGTGATACACTGGGAGGACTTTGATTTGAATTCTACTCATTGTGCGATGATTGAGCTACTTGCTGCATCAGACGTAATTAAAAGGGTGACATTCTTTGAAGGGTGGGATGCTCCCCAAGCTTGGGGGAATATTTGACACATCTGCTTATTACATCAACTATTTCATCTTGAGCCAAGTCTAATGCACTAAACAAGTCTATCTCTAACTCTATACCAAGTTGATCTCCTATATCATCATCGTACTCTAGCATCATACATTCACCTAAGAGTACTTGATCATCTTCTTCAATAAAGTGTGGTGATTCTTGATGATCGTTTTCTTCTTCCTCAATATCATGATCTCCATCTTCCTCCGGTGCGATGTCATTATGTGCACCTTCCCCTAGGCTCATATTGTGATCTTCATCTTCTTCGCTAAATTCATCAGGATCAATTGGATCTGACATTGGTAGTGGCATCTCCATATCCACATCTCTATCTTTAAAAATTTGCTTACTTTGTGGTGCACCTTGGATCATGTACCACCATCTTGGATCAGAATGATCCAGATGAAAGACCACCTATATTGAAGATGGGTGCTAGATGTTGTCAATTATATATATGAAATTATGCTTAAGTACATGTATCAATGGATCTTTAAAAATGAATGCTTCGATTAATTAAATCATTAGTATGCACCTGCACACAGTGCTCGGGAAGAACAAAAGTATCACTTTCATTGGTCCAATGTTTGGTGGATTCTATTGCAAAGAAATTGCTACTATCTTTTCTCATTGCCGCATGGGGACCGTTGTAAATAGTTACAAACCATTTTACATCAAGAATGAAAATACTAAATCATCTGAAATCAACTTCATAGATTTTGTGTATGGTTCCACAATAATCCAACTGTGAGGAGAGAAGATTGGTATCCGAAGCACTTGCTCGGCTATCTTGTGTGAAGTCAGCCATGACTCCACAATCATACATGACTCTCTCTGAATCGATGCATTCCACATGAAAATGTTGTCCATATGACCATAATGCACTATACTTTTTGTACTATAAAAGAGCATCATTAAAACAATGAAGATGCATCTATTTTATCGCATATATTGCCACAAATAATTACTTAATTATGTCAAGAGGTAAGAAACTTACATGCATCATACATCCAGATGATAGCTCTCACTTGCACTCGTTTATTATCTCTCCATCGCATTCGGCTTTATGTAGAGCCAGTTGTAGCCAATTAAGTGACATGTGAGTGGGGAGAAGAGCCAGATCTTGTGGATATGGTTGTAGCTTGTACATTACTCTGAATCTCATCCTTGTATTTATTCTTTCTGCTTTGGCCACTTCATATCTCTCAATCCACTTCTGCATCTTAGGGCTATTGAGGATACAAAACTTATTGAATTTCTCCATTTGCTCTTCGCTCATCTTTCTTTCAATCCCTTTTCCTTGGGAAACCTCGCCAACGATGCGATCACCATCCTTGTTATGCCAAGCTTGTGGAATATCGGGATCCGTGGATGTAAGAAACTCCGTGATATACACTAATCCCTCTGCCATGCTTGCTTCTATTCTTGCTCTTTGTCTTACAAATCCCTTCAAAGTTTTCCTAAATTGCTCGAGAAAAAACATCCAGCAATTATGAACAATACCTGCAATAGCCACCTCATCGACTATGTGCACAAGCAAGTGGACTTGAGTTATCATAATGCTCAAGGGAAAGTGCTTCTCAAGCAAGCATACGGCTTCAATGGATTCCACCCTAGCCTTCTTGATGCTCGATATGGAGATCTCTTTTTGAGATATCCACCTATTTCACATGCCCATCTAAGATATTTTCATAGTCAGTCTACAGATTAGTAAGCTTAAATTGAAGAAAATGCAATCAATGCGATTTGATAGTAAGCATACCTCACAATACCACTGATCTTGAATATAGCATTTCTAACATCTTCTTGTAAGCACCCTTTTATTGTAATTGGGAGGATGAACTATCAAAGCAACAAAGAAGTCATGTCAACAATATAACATAATCATAATTATGCTAATGCATCATGATTATTGGTACACTAATTCTACAGCTTAGAATACCTGTAAGACCTTGTGCCAATCATGGGACATGAGTGCACTAAGCATATTGTCCTTTGAAAATGCTCCTTTTAAGCAACGCATGTACCCTATCGGTGTTTGAAAAGAGGCAATGTCCACCTTGACTACTGCCTCCTCCCTCATAGAGAGGATCCACATTGCTTTTGGGAGGACAACTTTTCCCGAAGCATGCACTTGGGGCCACAAACGAGACATCCTATTCATAGCACACAAGTCTTCTCGCACTCCTCTCAAGTCTTTGGAACCAACCAAGTGTGCCCAAATAGTATCCCCCACATTCTTGAAGATATGCATGGGATTCAAAAGATGATTGATTTGTAACTAACCCCAATAAGGAAGCTCGTGAAAGATCGAGAGCCTCTTCATACCAAGAGGACATTCCTCTCTATTTTCCCTCCAAGCTTCAATCCAGTCACTTGCCTTCAAATATGATGGTGGTGGATCAAGCTGACCTCCACATGTGAGATGGTCCAGTGAAAGGTATCAAGCATGACCTTCATAAACATTTTTTCTCATATGTTTGGAGTATCATGCAAATGATTTCAAACCCGGTCCACAAACAAGACAAGCATGGTACCCACTTATAATAAGTCCTGCACGCGTGCATGAATGTGTTAGTATAAGACACGCATGCGAAAGAGAGTCATAAAAGCATAATCCTATATTATACTTGTAGAGACACAACCAAGTACCTGCGCACTCTCCATATCTTGGGTAGTCATGCATGGCCCACATCAAGATACCCCTAACAAAAATATCATTAGTATGTCTAGGAGCTCTGGAAATATCAAAGACCTGCACTCCTCTCCATAATATCTGTAACTCCTCTATCAAAGATGCCATGTACACGTCCATATTTGTTGCCTTGTACTTCCTTGGCACAAGTAGTGCAAGCATGAGGTGTCCCTTTTTTATTGTTAGCCATGGTGGGTTATTGTAATTCACCATGAATATGGGCCATGTCAACCAAGCATAATTCGAAAGGATTCAGCGAGCCCAAGATGTAAGTTGCGTGGCTCCCTCGCAAAGTCTGCCCAGTGATTGTCTATGTGCTTCTAAGCTACACAATCTATGGGAATCCTCAATGTGTCATCAATGGACTGATGAGATGCATGCCATGTCATCAACTCCGCTATGAATTTGCATCAGAACATGTGTTGTATTCTTGCAATGATGGGAAATTGTCTCAAGACCTTTACTAGTATCTGCTCACCCTGCAAGTCATCTCTATATCTTTGTTCCCCACACTTGGGACAACTAGCCAAATTTCCATGCTCATGATGAAAGAGAATAAAATCATCATGGCAAGCATGGATGGTATCATAATCCATACCCACCATTGTTAGCATCTTTTTTGCTTCATCTCTTGATGCGGGCATGGTATTTGGTGCAGGAAACTTCTTTTGGAGCAACCTAGCACAATTCAAACATACATAGGCTTCGAATAATGATGATTTGGTACACTAATCCATACATGATGATTCTCAAAACAAACAATATCCAAATAATGAGTCAAATTAATGCAAGAGCTAACCTCATTAAAGCCGAGACACTTGTATCTGACCACCCATACTTTACCTGTAGATTCAAGATTGAGAGACAAGCACGTAGTTTAGACATCCTAGCACTCTCGTACAATCGTGTTGATTGCAACTCTCACATTTTGACCTCAGAATCGACTAACATCACGTGTACATGGGATGTAGTGCCCCAAAAAATAGAATCCATCATGTCGACCATACCCTCGTCATCATTCGAGAGACTATACTCTTGCTCAAAGTGTGAAGGTATATGCGTACCCTCGTCAGCCTCCTCATCCTGTTTTAAGATTTCGTGTAAATATAAGATCTTGTCTCAAGGTTTTGTACCGTAATGGTATCCAATATTAACCATGAACTTAAGTAGCTTTGACTTACCAATAAACCATCAACATGTGCAACACCAACGGTGGGTACTCGTTCGGGGTCCTCCCCATATATCCACAAGTGGCGCATAATAATACGACGTTGATGTCATACTTCTCGCTTGCAATGAGTACAATGACAATATAAGCTCTCCATAAGCCACTTTGTGCTCCCAGGCATTGGCGCATCATCGGACGAGCTTCTAGAACCAGAACCCACTTCTTTTGAGCAAGCCATGGGAAAAGAAAAATGGGAGAAAGCCATGGATGAAGAAATGGATGCCTTGGAAGCAAATGCTACATGGGAATTGGTGCCTTTTCCTAAAGACAAGAATGCAATTGGCTATCAGTGGGTTTATAAGGTGAAGCACAATGCCAGATGGTTCTATGAATAGATACAATGAAAGATTATTTGTCAAGGGGTGTGCATAGACATATGGCGTTGATTATGAAGAAACATTCAGTCTAGTTGCAAGGATGGCAACCGTAAGAGCAGTCATTGCTATGGCTGCATCAAAGGGATGGTCTTTACATCAGATGGATGTAAAGAATACGAGTAGCTTGGTTGCATAAGCTACTTTATGATATGCATGAAGATGTGAACCACTACTAGAGGACACTGTAGGTCCACTCATATTTTGTGACTATTGCATTGAATTATGTGCAACATTACCATTTTGTACATCTACATCAATCATCACATTTATTGGTTTATACCAGCTGCTCATCTCATCAAAAACAACATCTCTGCTCACTGTGAACTTACGTGTAGAAGGGTTATAGCATCTATACCCTTTCTGCTGCAGAGAATAACCAATAAAGATGCACTTCTCAGCTTTTGGATCCAACTTGGACCTCAACTCATCTGGCACATGGACATAGGTAATGCAACCAAAAATTTTCAAATGAGAAATGTCTGGTTTCCTACCAGTATACATCTCCTCTGGCGTCATGCCATGTATTGCTGCAGTGGGAGTCATGTTCATTATATAAACTATTGTAGCAACTGCTTCAGCCCAATAATAATCTGGTAGATCTTTTTCATTTAGCATAGCCCGAGATACCTCTCCAATATGCCTGTTCTTCCTTTCTGCAAGTCCATTTTGCTGTGGGGTATGACTGCATGAATATTGCTGCTTTATGCCATGCTCCTGTAGGAACCTTGCAAACTCATTTGAGAGGTACTCTCCCCCTCCATCTGACCTTAGGCATTTTATTTGCAGGCCTGTTTCTTTTTCAACCATAGCTTGAAAAGCTTTGAAGTGCCCAAACACTTCACTTTTATTTTTCATAAAATACACCCAAACTTTTTTACTGAAGTCATCAATAAAAGTGACAAAATAGTGACAGCCTCCAATAGATGTAGCTTTAGTAGTCCACACATCAGAGTGGATTAATTCCAATGGCTTTTTACTCTCTTGAACATGCCTAGGAAAAGGTTTCCTTGCCTGTTTCCCAAATTGACAGGCTTCACAAACCTTGTGCATTTCTGCAACCTTGAATTTAGGCAATCCTGCAACAATATTTTGGGCTTGCATTGATTTAAGTCGCTGTATATTAACACGACCAATGCGTTTGTGCCAGATATCAATATCTGCAACTACACCGGTCCCATGTGCAAACATTGCTGCACTCAATTCAGGCATTTTCACATCCAACGTTAACATCCTGCCCTTCTTCTTTCCTTTTGCTATCAAGCGACCGTTATTTTTCATATCCTCAACAAAGCATCCATGAGGATTAAATCTGACATGCAAGCCCTGCTCAATCATTTGACCAACAGAAACCAAGTTCTTGGTGATGTTCGGGACATGAAATACATCAGACAGGTATTTCTTTTTCCCATCCTGCATAGACAAAGGAATTTTACCAATCTGCACAATAGGATGTGCAGTATCATCACCAGTCTCTAGAAATCCTGGTTTTTCCATTTTCCTTGCATCTTGCATCCATTCTGCATGACCTGTCATGTGGTTTGACGCACCTGAGTCAACATACCACACATCATTTTGTTCTTCTGCACTTGTCACAGAATTGGTCATATGCTACACCATAAATAGATGCTCAATTTTGTCATCACCCTATCTACTGGAAGATGTATAATTGCCTTGCTGCAACTTTCCATTCATAATGTCATTCTGCTTTTTGTAGTAGTCCTTAGCCATATGACCCATTTTACCACAATAGTAGCATTCAACATTGTTGTTTGCATTTTGGCCTCTCTGCCATCCACCACGGCCTCTTTGGCTCCCCCTGCCTCTAGAGTTACCACGTCCTCCTGCATAGGACTGGTTTTCTTGAGTTTGCTACATTTTTTGATTTCTACCACGGCCTACAGATCAGCCTCCTCTACCTCTGCCTCTACCTCTTCCAGCATTTGAGTAGAAGACAATTTCTTTTGAAGTTCCTCCTGAAAAAGATGCACCCCCATTTCTCTGCTCTTCAGAAATTAGAAGAGCAAACAACTCTTCAAAATCAAGAAATTTTTCACCGATGGCAATGGATGTCCGGAACTGTGCATAATCCTTTCCTAGACCATTCAAGGTCAGAGAAACTAGATCATCATCTTCCACTGGCGACCCAATGGAAGCAAGTGCATCTGCAATTTTCTTCACCTTCATGTGATAGTCATTGATGCTCAAATTTTCTCTCTGCACATTATGCAACTCCTGTTTGAGCTACATTTTCCTGGCTTGCATATTTGTGCTGTACATTTTTGCCAAAGTATCCCATGCCTCCTTTGGCGTACTTGCATCCTGAATATGCACAATCATAGAATCCGAAATGCTGATAGACAGCCAGTACATAACTTTTCTGGCTCTCTCATGCCATCCTTTAAATGCCTGCATTTCTAACATTAGGAAGAGCTGGTTCTTCTTCATTTCCTGTAATGAACTCCCAATAGCCTTTTCCCATAAGGAAATTCGTCATTCTAAACTTCCATGCCTGGAAGTTATTCTTGTCAAGCTTTTCAGTGACAATCTGTGAAAGAGAATCAGACGCCATTACAGAACACTGCAAAATATTCTGTCACTACAAAAAACACAGCCTTTGCCTCACACGGGCAGATCTGCAAAACTGATGAAAGTGGTATTTGACCACACAGTCACTTCCTAGTGACGATTTTGCATCAACAGGCAACAAGGATGATTCTACAACTCCCAATATCTCTACACACAAGCATACGATGCAATTCCTGTGGCAACTTTTCACCGACTAGCCAAGCAGTTGTCGCATAGCAAAAACAGGGCCTTTTTTTGAGTGCCTGCGAAGAACTTCCACCTTCAAAACGGGCCCCGAAACGGCCTCAAATCAAAAAAATAAAGTCACTAAGGGCTTCACCTAATTCCGCAGCATATACTGCCCTCTCGCCACACTCCGAAGGGTGTCTCAATCTGAGATAGTGCACTCTTGCACTTTTGGCTGTGCTACCTATAGAGATTTGCTCCCAAACTCAAAATAGGAAAGCAACACTGGTCCTCTTACTAGGACACGACGAACTTGGTTTGCTTTCTTGAGCTCCTTACCTTGAACAAGGCTCTGATACCATGTGAAGATAGTGGGAGAGAGGGAAGGAGTCTCACTTGTGGCTTTCTCACATGCACAATGGGGGAATACACACAAAGGTGGAGGCTGAAAATAGTTTTCCTCTTCTTAGTTGTGAAAGCCAAAAGAACTCAAGTACAAAGAAATAGAAGAACCCTATATGTGGGTCTCAAACCAAACTCAACTAACTAAGGTGGCATACTAATTGAGCCACAAACTAGAGTAGATAAGGATAGCTGTCATCCAGCTATTATTCGTGGGCGATGTACCAACCGCATCTGCAGCTAACAAGTCAGTGACATAAATGCACAACGGTCACCCTGGCATATCGCGAGTGGAGCTCAATATCTCAACAAGAGTATGCTCACCAAACCTAGGATTGATATAGAAAGTTTTTGACCAATCAAGATTGAGTAGAATGGATTCTAAAGCCAGAGCACTCTTAATTTGTACAAACCCATGATCATAATCCTCATCCCAAGAGAAATCAACTCCATCTTTTAATAGCATAGTCATGGGTCACATCAAAGTAGCATATTGATCAATGAACTCTCAATGAAGTGGTGATAATATCCTGCTAGATTGACAAATGAGCATACTTGACATTTGGTTGTTGGGAGGGAGAGCTTGAGGATAGCTTCTACCTTCTCAGGGTCAGGCTTGACACCCATGAATGAGACAATATGTCCCAGTAACCTCCCTTGAGTGGCTCCAATGGTGCATTTATCAGGGTTGAGGCTACCATTCACATCATTAACCCTTTGGAAGGCCAACCTTACCTTCATGATGTGCTCCTTATGTGCTGAGAATGTACAGAAATCATCTAAAAACACCTCCAAGAAAACCCCCAAATATGGAGCAAACACCATCTGCATAAATCTTTGAAAGGTAGCAGGAGCATTGGTGAGGCCGAATGGCATTACTTTGAATGCAAATGTCCCCCAAGGTGTGGCAAATGTGGCTTTAAGCACATCCTCCTCAGCAATTCTGATTTGATAAAACCTGAAGTAACCATCACAACAAGTATACATCTCATGACCACTTACCTTCTCAAGAATGAGGTCTTGAAAGGGAAGAGGATGATGGTCCCTCTTAGTGGCTGCATTGAGTTTCTTATAGTCGATGCAAACCAGCCACTTGTTGTTTTTCTTTGGGCTAACTACCACTAGTGAAACCCATTCAGTATTGTGAACCGGAACAATAAACCCATCTTCTACAAGTTTTTGTAACTCTGAGTGCAAAGCATCGGTCTGTAGGGGCCCTAATCTCCGATACTTCTGAGCCATAGGCTTCGCATCAAGCTTTAGCTCTATCTTCTGCTCTATGGCAGTCACATGGTGAAGGCGGTAGATAATTGCGAAGAGGTCAAGAAAATCTTTGAACATTTCTAGGAACTTGTCTTTCTCACTTGGTGTGAGGTCCAAGGAAGGCATAGATTCAAGGTATTGAGGACTAGCTGTTACCTTTCCTGCAGGTGGGGGGTCGGAGACACCCTTATCATGTAAGCTTCCTCCTCTCAGAACTCCTCCCCCCTGTCTGATTCTTCCATTGATTCAGACACTGAGGATGAGAGAGTATTACTATCTTGCTCCTCTTCTTCTTCTCGTTTAGTGGCACTTGGTTGCACTGGGATCTTCTCCTTAGAAGTACTAAAAGACATGTGTCCTGTCTTCCAATAGCTGACTGCATCACTCTTTCTCAACCATGGTCTCCCGAGTATGGCTGGGTAACTCCTGCCTGTATCTTTAGTGTTCACCACATAGAAATTGACGGTGGTGGTTAACCCATTGACAGTGATGGGCAAATCCTCAATGACTCCTAGGGTGGTGAGTCGTCGACGTCGTCGACCATCTACTACCTTGATTCAAGTGGAGGAACAACTTGTGCATTTCAAATTCAACTTCATGATACGGGGCACCATGATATTACATCCAACTCCCCCACACACTTTTGACACGGAAATTATCTATGATGACATCTACTGTATGCGGGTGCTGATCAATTTCTTTAGAGATAGAAGAAACCTCTCGTACCTTTCCTTTTTTCTTGCTCTTCCTTATTGAGAGCCCTTACTACAGCTCACGTCTCACCTTAGGGCTTAATGTTATTAGTTGAGAAAGCGTGATGCTCAAAGACCAATAAGCAAGGTCCTGAATGACCCAATAGTCCTCTTTCCTTGAGCTGATAGGAAAATCCAAGGGCGACCACTCACTCCTGTGAGATCTTTTAGTCTTCTCTGTTGGTGGGTTTGCCATCTCAGCATCTGAGGGCTCTGAGAAGGACACCTTCTTCTTGGGGTAGCTCAATCCACGGTTTGGAGAGGGGTCCAAGGTGGTACGACTTCTCTTCCCAACGTCAAGGATTTCTATGTCAGAATCCTCGATGCTTGATTCACTTAAAAGATTCACCCTTTCAATATTGGGACATTCTGCATGATAATGACCCTTCTGGTGGCACTCGTAGCACACAACATTGGCACATTCTCTCGAAGGGTGATTCGCTTGATTTTTGATGCCCACCATCCCAAGCTAAAGATCATTTCGAGCCTTGGCTAGGTCATTGACTCCAGGTGCTTTAGCAAGAGGGGCCGGGGGAGTAGGAAGGAGGGGGGCTCGTGGGTGAGGCTGGGGAAATCTTCCACGCAGAGGTTGAGGATATACTCCTTATTAAGGGTAAGCATCTAAGGGAGGACCATACATTTGAGGTGGAGGCGGTGGATACATACTTGATGAGGGGTGGGGGTATGCCCCTGAGTTAGACCCACCAGGTTGTTGCACGAATTGAGGGGGTCACCTTGAATCATCCATGGTGTATCATCCCACCCGTCGTCTCCTTGAACAATGCATTGTACAATCAATTTTTGAAGATTGACATGAAGATCAAGAAAGAGATCTTGCCAATTGGTAGTTGTAATGAGCGGAGGACCAAGCATCAAATCCTTGAACTTGTCGAGAAGTGACATAAATATCCATGTAAGAAAATAGTACGCAGCGGAAGATAACAACAAAACGCAAGTACACGATGGAAAGCTGGAGAGAATACAAAAAATTCTGATATACCAAACTGCTGATACAACTGATGGTTGGCTGTCCACCCGTGCGCTCTACAGACAGAGCTTCGATGGTGATCTAGACAGATGCTAGACGGAGGACTATGAGCGTGAAGAACTGGTGATCTGATGATAGGGGGTGGCCACTTATATAGTGTAAGTGGTTGACGGTCGGCCTTGTAATAGGCAGTCGGCCTAATAGACAGTCGGCCTGGAAGACCAGCCAACCCTTCAGAAAACATGCCGGCGGGCAGATGAAGGATCGCGCATAGGTCATACCGTCGGGCCTGGGGCTACCGGCAGCCCCCGGCCCCTGCCGCTGGGGGCTTTGCCCCCAGACCCCCACCGGGGGCCTGCGCCCCCCAGACCCCCTGCTATCGGGGGGGCTATCGCCCCCCCGAACCCCCCCTTTGTGCAGACGGGTATCTACTCTTGGCTCCTAAGCCGTCTCATAACCATCTGGTCTACTCTAAGACCCCTTCCAGTGTCTAAACTGGGGATCCCTCCCAATATCCGATACCCATCATGGCTTCTCCTCATATGGGGGCCTTACAACATTGGGTACACAGAATATTGGTGGGTTACATGAGAGGTGGACATTTGAGCTAACTCTAACACCCCCCCTCAATGTTCACCCGAAGATGAACTACGTGTTCGGACCAATGCCGAGTCGATGTAGATGCCGCAACAATAAATCACTCCCAAGAGCCTTCGTGAAGATGTCTGCACAATTGTCCTCTGTGGGACAATACTCCAGCTCTATGACTCCATCCTCGATGAGCTCTCGTACGTAGTGATACTGGATCTCTATGTGCTTTGTACGAGCATGGAACACAGGATTCTTTGCGATGGCCATGCAACTCTGATTGTCGCATTTTAGAACCGTCGCATCTTCGATTGGAACTCCTATGTCTTGCAAGATCCTCCTTAGCCAAACTGCTTCACAAGCAGCAATGCATGCTGCCTTGTACTCAGCTTCCGTCGAAGATAGTGCCACTGTTGGTTGCTTCTTGCTAATCCAAGAGAACACTCCTGAACCAAGTGAGAAACAATATCCAGAAACTGACTTTCTAGAATCACAATCTCCCGCCCAATCTGAGTCACAGTAACCCGCCAAGGTCTTCCCTGCTCTGTAGGTAATGCCATACTCTACTGTACCTTTCACGTACTTTAGCACACGCATCCCTGCTTTCCAATGGTTCTCTCGAGGTTGATTTGAGAACCTACTAAGTACACCAACTGCAAAGCTGATATCAGGTCTAGTGTTGCACAGAAAAATGAGACTCCCACAAGTTTCCTATACTCCTTGATGTCGACAAGTGGTGATGCATCCTCCATTGAGAGCTTACCATTCACCTCCATGGGAGAGACCACGTCCTTACACTCGGTCATACCGAATGCCTTCAAGATCTATTGTCATCCTTGCTGTAGGAGCAAAGGAATCCTCAAAATCAAAGCCTTCAACTTGAGAGTATCCTTGTGCAACAAGCCTAGCCTTGTACTTTTCCAAAGATCCATCAGATTTGTACTTGGCCTTCCATACCCATTTGGTACCAATGATCTTCCTTTTTACTGGACGATCAACCAAGTCCCAAGTCTGATTCTTCATGATGCTGTCATACTCCTCTTGCATGGCAGCTTTCCAATTTGGATCGGCCATTGCCTCATCCAAATTCGTAGGCTCTTGAACTTTCATAATCTCAGCCATCAAGGCCATATTGACTATGTGTTCAGAAGCCCTATTCTGCTCCTCTATCCTCTTTGATCGTCGAAGTCCATCTGCAGATGACTCCGCCAAGTCTGGAACCGGATTCTTCTCATCAAAGAGCTGCCTTGCCCACTTTGGAAGTGGCTTACCTTGTGGAGCCAAGGCATGTTGTGGTGTTGGTGGAGTCTGTTCCTCGAAGTACTCCTCCTCATTCTGCAACTCTGCTTTAGATACGGGCACAAGGTGAGTTACTTTTACGGCTGATGATAAAGTGGAAGGGCATACCTCCTCCTCCACTGTATGTGGCTGTTCCCAAAACACCACATCACGACTGACCACGATCTTCTTTACCTCTGGATCATATAGCCGGTACGCCTTTGACTCCTGGCTATAGCCCATGAAGATACACTTTCTGCTCTTTGGATCTAATTTCTTTCTGGTGCTATCTGGAACATGAACAAAGCACTCACATCCAAATGTTCTGAAATGAGAAGCGGAAGGCTTTTTACCTGAGTAAGCCTCCAAAGGTGTTTTGCCCGTCAAGGCCTTTGTGAAGCTTCGATTGAGGATGTAGACTGCTGTATTGACTGCCTCAGCCCAAAAAGACTTAGGCAATCCTTTACCTAGTGCCATGCATCGTGCCATCTCCATGACAGAACGATTGCGACGCTCTACAACACCATTTTGTTGCGGAGTATGTGTAGTCGTGAGTTGGCGCTTAATGCCATTCTCGTGCAAGTATGTGTCGAGAACTCTTTTGACAGGAACTCTCCTCCTCGATCCGTGCGAAGCTTCTTTACCTTCAGCCCGCTTTCGTTTTCCACCATCTTTTGCCACTGTTTGAATTTTCCAAGAGCTTCAGCCTTATCTCGTAAAAAATACACCCACATGTATCTACTGTAGTCGTTCGACGATAAGCATATAGTAGTTACATCCCCCCAAAGCTTGAGTCGGAGCTTTCCCACTGAGATCAGCATGAACCAATTCTAGAGGAGCCTTTGCCCGATAGCCGCTCTCATGTGGAAAAGCCTTCCTTTGTTGCTTGCCCATCATACAAGCTTCACAAGGTTCCTGCACCTTTGAGAGTGCAGGCAAGTGTGCAACCATCCCTGTTTTCTGCATTTCCAAAAGAATAGGATAACTAAGATGACCAAATCTTTCATGCCATACCTTACTGATGCCCACTCCTGAAGAGACTGTTAGTGCCGTCAGCTCGTAGAGATTGTTCTTCCTTACTGCCTTGCCGACCACCTTGCCCGCTGCATTAAGGATTTCTGCTCCGGTCCTCTTGAAACGCACCTCCAAGTTGCGATCAGTTATCGCAGCAACCGAAAGCAAGTTCTTCTTTAGCTGAGGAACTAGTAATACATCAGAAAGCTCTTTAGTTTCACCCTCTTGAATGGAAAGAGAGATAGTACCTGTACCTTCCACAGGGCATTTTGCATTATTACCGACCGTCACGTTCATGGGCTCTTGTAGAGGCTTGAAAGAGCTATACCAGTCCTTCTTTCTAGTCATGTGACGGGATGCTCCACTATCAAGGAGCCACGAATCATTCGTTGTTGAAACTTCTGTTGAGGAGCATATTTCTTCAATTGCAACCCATAGCTCCAACTCAGTTTCAATTGTGTTGGCAGATTCCTTGCCTTTCGAAGAAGACTGTGTAGTGCCATTCTTTTCGTCCTGCTGCTTCTTTCTGCAATCCTTGATCATGTGACCGCTTTTGTTGCAGTAGTGGCACTTACCTGAAAACTTCTTCTTCTTACCATTCTTCTTCTCTCCACCCTTCCCTTTGGATGTGGTTGAGAATGCTGCATCACTTCCGCCATCGCGGGTCTTCATTCGCATCTCCTCCTCTAGAAGCATCGCGCTGAACTCTTCAAAAGTGAGGGGTGGATTTCTTACCTGCGTGTTGAGTGTCGTGACCAACGCATCGTACTTTTGTGGAAGGATCCGAATGCACCTTCTGGCCAACTCTTCGCTGGTCTTTGTAATCCCAACCGCCGCCATCTGATCACGTAGATTCTTGATCCGTGTGATGAATGTCTCAGCTGATTCTCCATCAGAGCACCTCTCTGCAGCAAGCATATTCTCCAGATTTTGAATTCTGGTCTGATTCCGCGTTTCATACTGACCTTTCAGTATGTTCCAAGCCTCACTTGCCTTGTCTGTGTGCTGAATCAGAGTCAAAACAGAATCACTTGAACTGGTAACAAGAGCGCAGAGTGCATCTGCGTTCCTTCGTTTCCATGCCCGAAGAAGATCTGCATTCGGTGGCGTTATGACGTTGGGGTTGTTTGGATTCGGTGATCCAACCGGTTCTGGATCCAATCCCAGAACAGTATCCAGAAGCTCATATGAATCCAAGATCGTGCTGATCTTGAATTTCCACAAAGTATAATTCGTCCCATCGAGCTTGCCTTCATTGAAGGCAGGTGGACGAATTCGCAATGGGGTTGGTGCAGCCATCACTCCTAGTAGCCTTTGCTAACAAAGCTCGTTGAACTTGCAATAAAGTCGTTACTCAGATAGCCTGAGCTCTGATACCATGTAAGAAAATAGTACGCAGCGGAAGATAACAACAAAACGCAAGTACACGATGGAAAGCTGGAGAGAATACAAAAAATTCTGATATACCAAACTGCTGATACAACTGATGGTTGGCTGTCCACCCGTGCGCTCTACAGACAGAGCTTCGATGCTGATCTAGACAGATGCTAGACGGAGGACTATGAGCGTGAAGAACTGGTGATCTGATGATAGGGGGTGGCCACTTATATAGTGTAAGTGGTTGACGGTCGGCCTTGTAATAGGCAGTCGGCCTAATAGACAGTCGGCCTGGAAGACCAGCCAACCCTTCAGAAAACATGCCGGCGGGCAGATGAAGGATCGCGCATAGGTCATACCGTCGGGCCTGGGGCTACCGGCAGCCCCCGGACCCTGCCGCTGGGGGCTTTGCCCCCAGACCCCCTGCTATCGGGGGGGCTATCGCCCCCCCGAACCCCCCCTTTGTGCAGACGGGTATCTACTCTTGGCTCCTAAGCCGTCTCATAACCATCTGGTCTACTCTAAGACCCCTTCCAGTGTCTAAACTGGGGATCCCTCCCAATATCCGATACCCATCATGGCTTCTCCTCATATGGGGGCCTTACAACATTGGGTACACAGAATATTGGTGGGTTACATGAGAGGTGGACATTTGAGCTAACTCTAACAATCCACCCTCCTCGTGTGGTGTGCATCCAAGGAGTGAACTTGAAAAGGTTCAAAATCTATGATCTAGTATCAGATATAATAGAGCACATGAAATGAAGTACTTTTGCTTTTTACAACAAGAGGAAATTCCCTACAATTAGAGAGTTACAATTCATGAGATTTCACCATATAGGCAATATCATTACACTTTTATCACTTCCTATTTGCTAGCCCATTGGTAAGTCTTTCTTTTGTGAACGGGGAGGTCTTGGGTTCAATTCCCACTCCCTAATAAAAAGAGAGGAGAGGAGAGGAGAAGAGAAGAGAAAGTTTGTCTGCGACACGCAGGTGCACCAGAAGACGCGAGAACCCAAGACAACAGTTGCAATCTATCCGCAACGCGTAGATGCGCTAGCTACAACCAAGGGGCATGCGGGTGTTACAGATGTGCAGGAGAGGTTTTGCAGGTGTGGTCGACCAAAAGATGCATGGCACTGCACAAAAGACACACAGGAACCCAGAAGGTGTGCAAGAATCGTAGGCTAAAGGCACAGGAACCCAGAAGATGCGCAACAATCATAGGCTAAAGGCATAGAAACTGAGAAGTTATGCAACTGTAGAGACGGAGAACTACGAGCAGAAGATATGCAGATTGGAGCCATAGAAGCAAAGAACTACACATGGAAGGTGCTACAAAACTATACCCGGCCATAGGAGTAATGAATTTCACACCACTAGCCATGGAGATTTTGATCCCAGTAGCCACACCAATTCTATTAACTAGAAAATAATTTGAGGCATGATGCTAGACGCGAGGCATAGGGATGCTCAAGGGCCATAGAGGAAAAGGGAACATGAGGGAAGAAGCATTAACATAGGAATATCCCCCTCCTTTTATAGCCAAGAGAGGGGGTCTCTCCCAATAAATGCATCCTCCCACAAGCATGGTGTGTGTGGAAGAGTCTCCCATGTGGGCTAGGTGGTTATGCACTCTCAATTGTATGCGACAACCCTTTGCCTCATTTTTCCACATACATCAACTCCCATATCCCAAGTCTAAGATACTCCCTGGTCTCTTCACAATTTTATAATACGTTCAAACATCTAGGAGGAAAAGTGGAGGGTTGGCACAAGGAATCTTGCCACCTCATCCTACTTTGCCCATTATTTAACTAGCATTCTTGGACTATCTACACCCCCCCCACATGGGCCTATCCTACATGGAGGGAATAATCCAATACAATATCCATCTCCACCTATTTTATACTACTTCTTCGATGGTCCTTGGTCCATGTCTCACGAAATGCAGGCATGGGACCGCGTATGTGGAGGGGTGGCACATAAAGGAACCATGCCACCTTAACATTTTATTTTATTCCTACCTTGGATTATGTACAACACACCTTATGGGTCCTCTTACGTGGAAGGGTGGCACATGGTCATGCCCTACCACCTCACCACTAGGCCCTATGCACACCATATTTTATTATTCTTTTGCCACACATACAAGCACACACATATATTTATGCCTTTTACTTTGGTCAAATTTATCCATAACAGTACTTGTTCGGATAACACACCTAGGAGCGTGTTTTTTTACAGTTGTGCATAACGCTAGGGGGAAAATGGTATATAATGCATGATCAACCATGCAAAGCATGTCTGATGGATAGAATATTGTGCATGCACCACCTCAACCTAGGTGGTATTGACTTGTTTGCAAAGTAGCACACTCATCTGATAAGTACTTGTTTGAATAACACACCTAAGATCGTGTTTTTTGACGATTGTGCATGACACTAAACCAAAAATGGTATTTAATGCCTGGTCGACCATGCTAAGGAGATCCTATGGGCACAATACTATGAACATGCCTCATCCTAGTTGATATTGAGTTGCATGCAAAGTGGCACACCCATTCAATAAGTACTTATTCAGATAACACACATAAGATCATGTTTTTTGACGGATGTGCGTCACACTGAGGCAAAAATGGTGTTTAATGCTTTATCGACAATGCAAATCATATCCGATGGATGTATCACAATCATAGATACACAAAACCATCACAATCTTAGTTCTAATAAGCATTCAAACTAACATGTAGAATACATGTAAGACCTTGCATTGTCAATCATGCATAATACACCGTTTTTCCCCTAGTGTTATCAACAACCGTCTAAAAATGCACTCCCATGTGTGTTATCCGAACAGGTACTTATGGGATGGGAGTGCCACTTTGCATGAAACTAAATACCACCTAGGTTGAGTTGTGTGCTCAGTATTGTGCCCATCCGATATGCTTTGCATTGTCGATCACACATTATATACCGTATTCCCCCTAGTGTTATCCACAACTGTAAAAAAACACGCTCCCAGGTGTGTTATCTGAACAAATACTTATGGGATGGGTGCACCACTTTGGATGCAACTCAATACCACCTATCTTGTAGTGTGTGCAAATATTTTTCCGATTGGATATGCTTTGGATCATCAATCACACATTGTACACCGTTTTCCTCTAATCTTATGCACCACCGTCAAAAAATGCGCTCCCAAGTGTGATATTTGAACATGTAATTATAGGATGGATGCACCACTTTGCATGCAAGTTAGTACTATCTGGCTTGATGTGTGTGCAAAGTATTTTGTTCATCAGATATTCTTTGCATTGTCAATCAAGCATTAAACACTATTTTTGCTCAAGTGTCAGGCACAACCATTAAAAAACATGGTCCTAGGTGTGTTATCCAAATAAGTACTTATTGGATGGACACACCACTTTGCATGTAACTCAATATCATATAGTTTGAGGCATGTGCAAAGTGTTATGCTCATCAGATATGATTTGCATGGTCAATCACGCATTATATACCATTTTCTCCGTAATCTTATACACAAACATCAAAAAATGCACTCCCAAGTGTGTTATCCAAAAAATTACTTAAGGGATGGGCATGCCACTTTGGCAACTCAATACCATAGACCACAGAGTTTGAGGCATTTTCAATGTATTGTGCCCATCAGATATGCTTTGCATGGTCAATCACGCATTATACACTGTTTTTCCCTAATGTTATGTACAACAGTCAAAAAACACTCTCCCAGGTGTGTCATCCGAACAAGTACTTATGGGATGGGTGTGCAACTTTGAATGCAAGTTAATACCTTCTAGGTTTAGGCACGTGCATATTATTGTGCCCATTGGATATGCTTTGCATTATCAATCAAGCATTAAACACCGTTTTTTCGTCAGTGTGATGTACATCTGTAAAAAAATACACTCCTAGGTATGTTATCCGAACAAGTACTTATGGGATAGGCACTCCACTTTGCATGCAACTCAAAACCACCCAGGTTGAGGTGCGTACAAAGTATTGTTCCCATCGGATATGCTTTGCATGGTTGATCACTCATTATACATCGTGTTCTCCCTATTGTTATGCACGATTGTCAAAAAATGCGCTCCTAGGTGTGTTATCCGAACAAGTACTTATCGGATGGGCACACCACTTTGAATGCAAGTCAATACCAGCTATTTTGAGGTATGCATTAGGGGAATTTCGGACTCAAAAAGGGCCTCATAAGGAGTGGATTAGCAAAATGGATTAAGAACTTATAAGGCCTACAAAGGGTCCCATCACCCCATATGGGGACAAAAAAGTGCATCTCCCTAGGTTCTTGGTGGTCCCCAAAAGTGCACCTCTCTCTATGACTTGGAGGACCCCCCCACTCTCAAAAAGTTAACTCTCTTAGCAACCTTTAGGTGGTCCACATTCCCAAAAACTATCTCGCAGGTACACCCTAGCACAAAAATTTGAAAATTTTCAAAAGTGTCCAAAATGGCCCAAAACTCTTCAAAACTTTCCCCTAAACCATGCCTATGCACCCAAATCACTTTTCAACATCTAAATCCTACTCTTTCTCACCATATTCATCTTCCAATCCCACATTCATACTCCTTCTATCATAAGCACTTTGCAACACCCAAATCCAATTTCTTCTCATCATTTTGTCCCAAACTTGCTTCCATTGATCCTATTATATCTTTCCATTGTACCAAACTTGTTTCCATTGATTGAACTGATCTAAGGCCTTATTTCTAAATCCCTCTCCCATGGCTCCATTGGAAGATTGCACCAAGAAGCCATGAAAAAGCACCTTGCACATCGAAGTTGCACCAGAGTATGCCACAACTCATCAATGTTATGGCCACAAGGTTGTTGAAAAAGATACACTAGATCAATTACGACAACAAGGAACAAAGCATGTCGACTTATGGAGTGTTGGTGGACTCTATCCAGTGGATCCTTTGACAAGTGCTCCACTTTTGTTTGAAAATGTGATGAGTTTTATTCAATACATAGGTGATGGTCTTCAAGGCTTACTAGGATATTGTAAATGCATCGGTCATTCCAATACTGAAGCACACTTTGCAAAGATTCACTTGTTGAGAATGGAAGGAGAGACAAAGATACTTAGTGATACCATGCATAACCTCCAAGAACAACTTTGATGTTGATTAAAATTGCACTTCAATATTTCTCATGGACATTTGATTCATTGGCTCTGTTTTAAAAAAACAAGCATTGAATTTTGTACTTGTGGACCCAACAAGGGTGGGCAATGAGAAAAGGTTGGGGGAGCGACCTCATAGGAGTTCAAGGAGGATTTCAAAAATCCCTTAAATAAGTTTTTTCCCACAAAACAAACACCCCTCCTCTTTACGTAATTTTTTCCTAAAGTTGAATTTAAAAACTCAATGTTTTAATGAACTAAGTAAATTTTTTGATAAATATCACTTCTTTACAATGCATGTGGTACACTAAACTTTTGTGAGGTGAACCCCCAAGGGGACGATCACAAATATGGGGGGGGAGGGAGGGGTCAAAGGGGGGTAAAGAGGGAAGAGGGGGGGGGGCTAACTAATAATGATGCATAAAATAAATATACCCCTATATATATGCAAATACCTTCATTTTCACAGTACCACCAGTACTCTCTCATACTAGTACATTCCTTCCTACCGTCACATTTCCCATAGCCCCACCATCACCAACATGGCAAGAACAAAGCAGACTAGAAGACCAGTTGATTCCAAAACAAAGCTCCCGATCCCTCCTGATGTAGACAATGCAATGATCGAAGAGAGAAGAAAGAGGAGGCAGGAGGAGGAGGATGAGGACGAGAGGACAGAAACCAATGAGCAAACATATGAGCAAACAGATGACGATGAAGAAGATCATGGGTAGCAATCCAATCCTCAGAGTGAGCCCGAGGCACTTCAAGAGCCAGAAAGCAAACCCGAAGAACAGGAGCACAAAAGATGCAGATTGGAAGAATGGGCTAGAGGACAAGAAGATTCCAAGCAGATGCGAATTCAATTGGGTCAACAACAAAGGGCACAAATGGAGAGCCAACAATTACGACCCTCATGGCACAATGCTATTCAAGACTTTCCACATTCTAGACAGGGTGGAAAATCTTTACCAGAATTGCATCATACAGCACAAGGGAAAGGCAAAGCTCACAATAGGCAAGGTGGAGGTGGAGGTGGAGGAGGAGGTGGAGTCCCTAGAAGACACTGCAGAAAGCCTGGAAGGAAGGTGCTTCAAGAGATAAGAAAGTATCAAAGTAGCATGAACTTCTAATCCCAAGAGCTCCATTCGCTCAATTGGTGAAAGAGATTATGCAATCCTACAAGGACGACTATCATATTCAATTAATTGCACTGGCCGCCATACAAGAAGTAGAAGTGGCGATCATAACTATTCTTGAGGACACAAATTTGTGTGCAATCGATGCCAAGAGGGTTACTATCATGGCAAAAGACATGCAGCTGGCAAGGCAGATCAGAGAAGACCCACAACTTAGGCCATAGATCAGATCTTTTATTGTATTCACTATGGATACAAATTTTGGTTGTCAAAATCAATTTTGTTCAAAGATGGTTGTAAATATTTTTTGTGATAGAATCCTTTGGAAACTATTTTTCTTGTAGGTTTTCAACTTTGAGATTTCATTTTCAAGTGGAATCTTGCAATGTATTATTTACTTCCATATCTCATGCATGTACATAATGTAATTGATTATTGATGGCAAATAATCATGGTAGAATGTAATTAGTCACCAGTATGTAATTGGTCGATAATCATGGTAGAATGTGATTAGACACTAGTATGTGATGGGGGATGCATCCCCCCAAAAAACAAAAACAAAAAAAAGCCCCCGAGGGTGTGATGGGTGTATTTGTTTCTTGTGTGTGTGATGGGTGTGTGTAAGTGATGGGGTATGCATCTGCAAAAAAAAAAAAACTAAAAAAAGCCCTTGAGAGGCCTCTCGGGGTGAATTTTTTTTGTGTATTTCTTGGTATAGGCACTTTTTTTTTGTTTTTTTAATGTATTTCTTGTGTATGCGATGGGTGTGTGTGTAAGTGATGGAGGATGCATCCCCCAATTCAAAAAAAACAAAAAAAGCCCTTGAGAGGCCAAGGTGCACGCAGGTGCGACTTTGGGCTAGACGGGACCTCTCAAGGGCTTTTTTTTGTTTTATTTTTGTGTATTTCTTGGTATAGGGACTCTTTTTTATTTTTTTACATATATTTATTGTGTGTGTGATGGGTGTGTGTGTATAAGTGATGGGGGATGCATCCCCTAATTTAAAAATAGCCCCTAAGAGGCCCAGATGTGTGCAAGCGTGACTTTGGGCAAGACGGGGACCCCGTCTTGGCCCAAAGTCGCATCTACGCACACCTGGGCCTCAGGGGCTATTTTTTATTTTTATTAAGAAAACTTAAGAGTTGGGCTCTAATAGTAGAATGGACATCTGATTGCATTTGAGATTTGGAAGCTTTATTCCATAACTATTTATGACAAAGAGCGAAGTTCTAACATAGTCCATGTATTAAAGACATGAAAACATTTTTTTAAAGGTCAACACATACCACACCAGTCACTCACTTGGCTACCTATCACCCAATGGATAGAATAATAGATGTGCTAGAACCAGTCATTCTAGTAATATGGCAACATTATTAAGTACATTCGAAGTAAGAACAATGTTGTGATCAATGCATGACTTAATCCAAAAGAGTTGGTCACAAACACTTATTTCATTAATTTTGGACTTGTCAATGTACAAATTCATTTTTACATATACTTTTGGACTAGTTTTCAGATAAAATTTAAGAAAAACCCAATCTTCAAAGCACATATAAAAACAACTTGGGATATGACAATAGTGAGGTTGATGCTCTCAGCCTCACAAATACCTCTGCGAATGGGGAGCGCGAACGCACGCTGCCTTGCTTCATGCACTGGCACTCACCTTGATAGAGGATTCGAACCAGGTCATGATCTTCAACCTTAACCAAACAACCAATAGACTCTTTCTCCATAGTTTTAACTTGATTTGCTAATAATGAACACATGCCATAAGTAATCCAAAATAGAATCCTAAAAACCATGGAGACACAGACAAAACATTATGCTGCACAAGAGATAGTGTAGTCAACACACACATCCATCTTGCCCTCAACATACTTCATAATAAAGAAGAAATATAAACACACAAAATGGTCATGAATGGTATCGAATGGTGGAAATAGGATAATTGAAACTTTTTGGAAGTTACTACTGCTTGTATCCATAGAGTCAATAGATCCTTTAATAGAAGAATAGCATTCAAAGTCCGCGATTATTGCAAAGACTAGAAACAATAGGCTACCAATAGGCGAACATGATTGGAAGACTGGAGTAAGATTATTAAAATGTGCAATCTTTGTTGCAAATGTCACCCTTGGGGGGTGCACCACTAAGAAATCCTAGGTATCACATGCATTCAAGGGGTATTGAAAAAACCCTCAACTAAAATTTCTCCCCTAATAAACCATCTTTGTTTCCTTATAAACTAATGGATTTTTTTGAAAAGTTGAATTGAAAACCCCCTCCTATTATTGTAAACCTATTAAAATTTTCCCACAAGTGGAATTAAAATACCCCTCCTTTTGAATGCACGTGGTACACTAAAATTTTGGGAGGTGAACCCCTCGAGGGTAACCTCCCCATCTACAAGACTCCATATGAGGAGAGCATGGGGGAGGGAGATCTAGGGCATGTGCCCAAAAGAAAATGTGAGAGAGGGGGCCACGGCATCGGCAGCATAGCCAAAAGGGGTTGCCACATGGGCAGCACATGAGCTACCATGTGGGCACCACGATAGCCTAGCATAGGTGCTTCAAGGTGTGCATGTATGGGCTGGAATGATCCCTTAACAAAGGGACATAGGAGACAGGACAAAGGCTGCAAGTGGCATAGCAAAAGGCACCTACAGAGCTGGCACGTGGCACAGTATGGTGGGCCAAAGGAAGCCTACAAAGGGCAGCACAAGGGCTGGAAGAAGGAGTGGCATTGGGTAGGCCAAGGGCCTACAAGAGAATCCTATAGTGTTAAAGGCAGTAGCCCAAAAGGGCACCATAAAGGCCCTTATATAGGGCTGGTTGGAGCAGCCAACCAAAGTCACCAACAAGCCAACTAGGTCGATCAACATGCCAGTCAGCCATTAGGCTAATTGGGTTGGTTTTTGCAAGTAGGCCTTGGGCCTATAAAAGGAGAGGCCCTGGGACTCATTCATCTTCCAATAGATCATCCATCAAACTTAAGGAGCAAAAGGAGCAACATGAGAAATTATACTCACATCCTTAGGCCTACATCTAGGAGGCAGAGGAGACTTAGAGTTGCTGCAGACATAGTTCATATAGTGCTGGACCTTGGCTATCTTCTAGGGTAGTAAGGTGTTTGGATTTGGATGAAAAGTCTACTTACGCTCGAGGTGGAGCACATGGGCTCGAGTCGAGAGATAGTAGGCAAATAGGAGAAGGAACTTGTGGTAAGATCAGAGGACCACACCATTGGTGGGACTCTTGATCTATCTCTTTTGTATTGTGTCCATAGCTTTGGATGGAAATATATTTTGATGTCTTCTATATCTAGCTGGCTCATTGTCTATTAATGGGTCTGCACATGTATTCGATGCACATAAGATAAGAAGTTTGTGATTCCACACCCCACACCACACTGTGTGACCTCTTGCCTATTCAGTCTTCTACTGTGCATGCCCTCTGTTGGTCCATTTCTAACAATATTACAACATTTGAACTACAATGACTAAGAAATTCCTGCAGTAGAACCATCATAGATATGTCCCATAGCATCTGCATGGGTTGCGAGACACTAAGAGAAGGATCTCCATTGAGAGAAATTTGAAAAAAGGCCTCATAGTGCACATGCTCAAACAGAGGTGCTGCAACTGCTACCTATTCTCTCTCTGCTACAAAAGAGAAAATGTAGTAAACCACCTTCAAAACAACATTCTTTAGGCGGTGAAACAGTGATGATGCAAGGCTAACCAAGACATAAAGGATAGGGAGAAGGCATCCAAAGTGACACACAACACCCACAATGATTGTGAAATAACTCAATATAGATAGTCTTGCAAAATTAAGAAATTCAATATTTTGTGCTTCTAAGAGTTGAACCTCCAATTAAGCCAACCATGGGGCGGGGCAAAAATATGACAAATAAACATTAATACATTATTTTATACTATTTATTAAGGAGAGGATCCACGTGCCCTTCCAAGGCTATACCATGTGGAAACATTTCCAGGCTTGGTGAACCTCCCTGGAGGTTTGGCAGAGGCTTGGGAAGAGGAAGAGGACTTAAGAGGTTTGTGGAGGTAGGAGAGGTTGAGCATCATGATGATGATCCCAGGAAAGGAAGGGCTACTGCCATGATTGTGCTGAAGTACACTATGTAGATTCAGAGTAGACACAGACACAAAGCGGCTCACCATGGTGCGCAATAGTGTTTGTAACCTTCTTCCTCTATCTCATCTTCCTCAACTCATCGGCATTGGCTACACCCAACACAACTAATTCAAAGGTTCCCAAGTTTCCCATGATCTTCATGCTTGACTTCAGCTCCAAGAAGTAGTTCACACAATTGGGCAACAACAGTGCCTCTCATTGCCTGAGATGATGCAATAGCCCAAGCTCCGTTGGTATAGGTCATAGCCATAAGCAAACACCAACAAAGCTCCCGTCTCTTGGCTACGTTGGTGGGACACAGATCCTGGACCTTGTGCATGAATTCAAGCTCACCTGTGATCTCCAAATAGTTGATATCAAACTCCACATAGGCCGTGACTACCGATTCTCCATAGAGGCAGTAAGGCCCTATGCAGCAGTTGAGAAGAAGCTGATTGCAAATGTCTTGCAATGAGTTGAGGTCATTGACATTGGCTTGAATGAGGGGAAAGGTAGGGGGAGGATGGGGATACACAACCCATTCGAGATCTGCAATAAGTTTGGATGTAGATCGTCCAGTGAGGGGTGATGCGTCAAGGGAGGTCATCAAGATTCAAAACTTGAGAAACTTGAGAAATTCACAAACAACATACTTGCCTATGAATTTGAAAGCACCCAAGATCACTACATCTAGCTGTGGAGAGAGAGAGAGAGAGAGAGAGAGAGAGAGAGAGAGAGAGAGAGAGAGAGAGAGAGAGAGAGAGAGAGAGAGAGAGAGAGAGAGAGAAAGAGAGAGAGAGAGAGAGAGAGAGGCTGGGCCCATAGAGAGAGAGGGTAAAGGGAGAGAAGAGAAAGAGAGAGAGGGAGAGAGGGGGAGATTTCCACATACATGGTAAGAGGGAGAGGGAGTATACATTCTATAATTTATATAAATAAATATTATATATATATATATATATATGTACATATATAGTTAGTAATATATATATATATATACATATTTATATCCCCTCTCTATCTATCTATCTATCTCTATATATATATATATATATAAAGGTAGGCTTAACTAGGGTTTGAGAAATCTTCATTGATGGGAGGCACTAGAGGTTATTAGGCAGATGCCATTTCATGAGTCTTGCATCATAGTAGAGAACTCAAGGGAATACAAAATCATTTCAACCATGAGTTAGTTTAATATAATAAACAATAATGAATATAAGAATTAAACTAATCAAGCTACTAGCAAAACAATCCAATTTCAACCACCGCATTGGTTTAGGAGATAGGCTAGTTTAGGATAGTCACAATTTCAACCACTGGGCTAGTTTAGAACACGGTCACAATTCCAACCATCGAGATGGTTTAGGATGAGTTTAGGATAGTCATAATTTCAACTACTGGGTTGGTTAATTGGCCTGACAGTCACAACTTCACATATTAGACAATAGCAAGTATATTTCTATTCATTTTTTAATTTCACAATTACAAAACAACAATATATTGCTTTTCATTTCATATTCCACAATTAGAGAATACCAATATATTGTTTTTTATTTCTTTATTTCTAGTCAACCACATTTTCAATCAGTTAGGACAAACACCTTGCATCCTGTCTACTTTTTACTGATGTCCTTTCTATTTGGAGAAACTCTATTATTTTTGTGCCAAAACATCGTCACTATAGCAATGACTTCTGCACTTAGGATATCTCTCCTTTTCTTGCATTCTATTGAACCCCATAAACTTCTCAGATCGAGATGATCGTGCATTGCTTCCGCTCTACATTCAACCGCTAGAGCCATGTTGGTCCTTCTCATTGACAACATCTACGACATTGTGTACCCAAGCCATTCCTCCTTTGGACACCAAGATAGCTAATGTGGCCCTCTTTGCAACTAGTTGATCTAAGTTGTGCACCCCTTTGACTTTGTGTATTCCATTTCTCAGGTAAGAGAGCATCGCCTCTTAGGCATGCATCTCCCAAGGTGTTGGTAGGCGTGTTACTCTACTAGCTTTAGAATACTAGCTTGTGAAGACTCAAGACTCATATTCACCTCAATGGCTTAATGGAAATGATCGAATAAGTGCATCTACAACTGCTTCTTGCTATTGCTCTACAAGGAATCTTCTTTCTTCTCATTGTTTTTCCCTTTGCAAATGTTGCAAAAGTGTCTTTCATTGCCGTTTTGATACCATGCCATTGGTTTCCTTGACGCACAACCTGTTCCTTGTGCCTTTACTAAGCTTTTTGGCTTTTGGGTCAATGTTTGCTTAGTTGGGGCTAAATATGGAACTATTTTCGAAGCCATTTCGAGGCTATGACGTGATGCGTTGGTGGGTGAGATTTTGAATTGTAAGAGAACTTGCACTCTCGTCGAAAGTTTTTTCGGCATCATGATTTCCACACTGGCATAATAATGAGACACAATCTTATCATTGTCAACAGTCAGAGCTCAATACATGGCACTATATGCATTTACTCATGAGCATAGAGACTGTTGCTCTAACTACATCACACATATTTTGCCTTGCCATCTGTCACTGTGCAACACAATCTTTTGTTGCACTGACCACCGTGATGGTTCGAGCACAACCGCATTGTCCTAACTATAGCACAAAACTTTTGCCTTGCCACCTTTCATTGCACAGCTTCACCATCTATTGCTACGCAACACAATCTTTTGTTGTGCTGAACACCATGCTGGTTTGAGCAATGATGTTGGCATGGAGAGACCACCACGTTGGCATGAAGACCACCATGGCATGTCAATCTCTAAAGGGGATCCCTCAAGGTCCAAATCCACAACCAGCATGCTGGATGTTGGAGCTATTTTAGTTTGAAACCATTAATATAAGCTTACTTTGAAGATATTTTAGTCATATTACTCCTTGTGCAATAATTTCTCAACCACCGCACTCGTTCTTGGAGCTATTTTAGTTCTAAGCTAAGGAAACTGTACACATTTGCAATTTATGATAGTTTCCTCTTGCAACCATCGTGCTAGTTATTGGAGTTATTAGAGTTCTAAACCATCGCATTGGTTATTGAAGTTATTATAGTTCTAAACAAAGGAAAATATACTCCTATTTTGAAGCTATTTTAGTCCTACTAGTCCTTGTGCAACAATTTCTGCTAGTTCTTGGAGCTATTTTAGTCATATTTTAGTTTCAAGCTAAGAAAAATATATTCCTATTTTAGAGCTATTTTAGTTTTGCAACAATTGCTTGTGCAACAATCGCACCGGTTGCACTGGTTGTAGTAAATCCTAAATGAGGGCATTTGTGAACCATTTTCACTATAGTAACAACAATTTATTGTGCAATGATCCCTATGGTTGCAATAAAATGTAATTGAAGGAAGAAATATGCCATTTGTGCTTCTCTAGGGCCTCTTTCACTATTGAAGTAACAACAACAATAGTTTTGGCAATAATGGTACTACATTGAAATTGAAACAAAAGAAATTACATCCGATTGTTTTTACGATAATAGTATTCCATAAAAATTGAAACAAAATAAATTACATTTAAATCAAACATTTAACAAAACATATTACATCCAAATATGCTAGCACTTTGTCTTTGTGACATTTCTTTACACTTGTCAGCACCACTGATGTGGCAAGACCTGGTGCCCTGTGACGCTCCAATTTTGTATATGAAATATTTTGGAATATATATCACAGATAGTGTTCAAAAAGGATGGTTTTGATGTTTTGAAGGTTTTGGGAAAGTTTGGTGTTGGTCGAAAAATTTTGGTTTTTATCCATTATGGTGTTGGCTGGATTTTGCAGCTTGATTTTGAGTTGGTTAGAGAAATAATTTTAAGAAACTCTGTATGAGAAAGTTTTAGATCTTGTTGAGTAGAAAAACTTTGTTCAAGAGAAAAATTTGTGATTCACTCGTTTGCATGCCTGTATGGAGGTTAAAAGTTGCTAACAAAGTGGTTTGAAGCTAAAAGTGCATCTAGATTTCCATGTCAAGAGTTGCAGGCATTAGACAGAGGTCAAGATGGAAGAGTTAGCCATGAAAGGTCGAATGCAAAGGGAAAGAAGAGGGTCCGATCTTTGAGATGAGCTATTGAGCTTGTCCATTGGATCTATGAGGCACGCGTGGTGATGCTCCGAATAGTACTATTTTCAAAAGAGAGACGTCGAGATTCCATACACATTTGCTATCAAAAGCGCACGCTAAAAGATGGTGAAAAGCACACACACGCTTTTTGAGAAAAGCTATTTTTGGCCGATTTTGGGGGCTTTTGGCCACTTTTTGGGAGTCATGAAAGGCTATAAAAGAAGAGGAGATCGTGAGAAGGAGAACACACAATCCAATGCATGCATATCGAGGCTGTGCGAAAGAGAAGAGAAGGCATGCATTTGGAGGTTGCGCGAGCAAAGAGAAGGCATGCATATCGAGGCACTGTGAAAATACAATTGCACACGTGAATCGAGGCAGCGCAAAGAAGAAGATAAGTTCAAGATATTTTGAGAGTGAGAGTGAGAGTGAGTGAGAGTGTGATTGAGATTTGATCATTTGATCATCTGATTTGAACATCTTCATGCGAGTGAGAGTGAGAGTGAGATAGCTCAAGGGTGGACGGGTGGTATCGAGCTCCTTCACAGAGTGATTCTTCTCCAAAATTATTGTAAAGACTCATCAGTTTGATTCATACTAGAATCTCTCTTCTTGTTCATTGGTGATTATTATCTTGCTACAATTTTGATCGTGATTGTGAAAGAATGGTGTGTGACATGCCCTTATTAGCACTTTGAACTTACACTTTTGACCTAGTGTCTCGTATGTAGGGGACAATACGATTACCTCATAGTGTTGTCATAGTTAGGACTTTCTTATAATTTTGACCTGGAACTCCTTGTATACAGGGGATAATACGAGCACCTTGTAATTGAACATAACCTTCTTCATAGCAACTTCTTTCAAGGCATTGGGAGAGACAGCTCAACTTGGTGGTGAGCTCAATCGAGCACAACATTCAATAGTGGACAGGGAACTAAATCTGGTGGTGAGCTCCAGCACACTGATGCATGCTCTCAGTCTGTTAGAGCTAATCACCAAGTTGAGTTATCTTTCCCTAGTGCTGAAGGTTGTGCTCATTTACAAGAGGCTCATCACCGAGTTGATGAGTTCTCTCCCAGTGCCTTTGTAGGATGGAGAGCCAAGGCAAACAATGGATCCCATGACTTGGGTAGCATTATGAAGGGGCATCGACATTGCAGCAGAAGATTCATCATAGGGGTGGAAGGGGGCTTGGAGAGCATGGAAGGTTGTAGGAGAAGGATTTTCTTGGTGTGGTGAAATGTTTCTCTACCCTTAATGCCTTTATATAGCTAGACTTGCCACCCTCCCACTCTTTTCCCATGCATTTCTTATGTTAGTTTGTGTGCTCTGGGTGCCTATCACTGCTAAGAGCATACAATCCACCCACTAGATTTTGCTGGTAGCCTAGCCTAGTATAAGCGGTCATATACATCATCATCTAGACATGACGTGAGATTAGATGGTTGCCATGGAAGAATTTCTTGGTCATTAAAAAATTCTAATAGTATTATATGTTCTTACAATGTATCTCCAGCTTAATACTAATTTGAGCATGTTAATTATATGGTCCCTCATCAAAAGTCATTGTTATTATAGTCTGATTCTGACTCAATGCTAATCTAATCCTGTGAACTAGATGCCCCTATACAAAGTCATTGATATTACAATCAACTAAGAAAGGCAAGATCAAAATAGGACATCAGATTAGCATTGAGTCGGTTCATCAAACTATAATAACAATAGTTCTCGACCATAAGAATGAGAACTATTGTTATTACAACTTGATGAACTAATTGAATGCTAATCTAAGCTTGTGAACTGGATGTTCCCCCATGCAAGGTCATTGTTATTATAGTCTGATTCCAACTCAATGCTAATATGATCCTATGAATTAGATGGTCCCTCATGCACAATCATTGTTATTATAGTCTAATTCCGCCTAAATGCTCAAGGGGTGCACTACTAAGAAACCCTATGTATCACATGCGTTCAAAGGGTATTAAAAAAACCCCTCAGCTAAAATTTCTCCCACAATAAAAACACCCCTCTTTACTTATGAACTAAGTGAATTTTCCAAAACTTGAATTAATAAACCCTTCTTGTTATTGTAATTTTGTTAAATTTTTTCAAAAAGTTGGATAAAAATACCCCTCCTTTTGAATGCATGTGGTACACTAAAATGTTTTAAGGTGAACACCTTGAGCCTAAATGCTAATCTAAACCTATGAATTAGGTGGTCCCTCATGCATAGTCATTGTCACTAAAACAAGCTTGGTGGTTGTTTGGGATTAGTATACTTTTTGGGATTTACATTTTGCCTTGTTTGGGATTTATTGAGTGGGACTTACTAAAACAAGCACGGTGGTTGTTTGGGAGTTACTAAAGGTTATATTTTATGGGGGTTGGAGTTAGTCCTAAACAAATAAAAATACATTTCCTTGCTGGTGCCTACATCCTCTAGCCTTAACTATCATACAACTAACTTGTCATATTCATCAATGTAATGTGTGGGGAATCTATCGGTACACGGGTCTTCAAAAATGGCAAAGGCCTCACTGGATTACATCGTTGAGCATGTCAAGATGGCTTGATTTGACAGATTATAATATGTGAAAAATTAAATCTTGGATAGCAGGAGAGAAAAGTAGTTTAAAAACTCGAGATAGGTCTCGAGTGAAGGAACATTGAAAGAACAGAGATGGAAAGCCACAGCAGCAATGAAATTTTTTTTGCCACTTGTCCTGAACTTGATGAATCCATTTTCAAGGGGTCCCTGGGCAACCCAATATTTTCCTAGATGAGATTGATCTCTTGGAGGAGGAACATAGAGTTCCCAAGAGTGTCATTCACAAGATGGTCATATTGCAGGAGAAACCGTGGGAAGGCCTTCAATACTATAAGAACCCATAGTTTGCGAAGGATGTTGCTAAAGGCTCCCACTGTGCAAAGTTTTGAGTCCTCCTAGAATCTGTGTAAATATAAAGTTCTTCGAAGATCTCAGACTTTGATCCCTTGGAATCTTAGATATATATTACTCGGGACTTTTTTAGGGTCTCACCACCCCTCTAATATAGTCGGGTTTTCAATAGAACTTGAGTTAAGTAGTAAATTGTCTTTGTATTTATCCATCCTTAGATACAATGGTGGTCTCTTTTTGAAATTTAGAACAGTAAAACTTGGTTTTATACTACCCGAGTATATAACTTTAGGGGCTAACTATACATTTGGCTTTTCTATATAGCTTCACTTTTAAAGTAATAATTCGCCATTTGTCTGTCCTTGAATATGACTGCTTCACTCAACTAGACTTTATAATTTGAAAATGTTGCATTTGGTTGGATTCAAAGGTTCTATTTTCCTATGACTTCTTCACTCAATTGGAATTTATGATTTGAAAATGTTTCCCTGAGTTGGACTTTATAATTTGATGGACATTTTCCAATAATACAATACAACTCTATAGCTTGCAATTCAATTAGCATTTGTGGTCACAAGCTCGATAGCTGAATTTTGATAATAGATTTAAAGAGAACTATCCTAAAGGGGATTGTTTTAGTATAGCACTTTGTGACAAGATGATCCATTTTAGGATAGCAAGGTGGTAATGCACGATAAGTGGTCAAGATAAGTGTTCACCACCACAATAGGATATTCATTATCACCAATGCGGTGGTTTTCTTCTGTTTATTACAAGATGAATGGCATGCAATTCATTCATTTAGGATATGTGGTCACCTATGGATTTGTGGTCATAGCCCAGTGGTTGACATATGACAATAGTTAAAGAGAACCAACCTAAAGGGGATGCCATAAATAAATGCATTTTTAAATATTTCACCAGCCACTGGTTGAAATATGACAATAGTTACAAAGAACAAGCCTATTTGTGGGAGCTATTTTCCTTGTGTACAACCAAGGAAAATGCAATTAACACCTATTTCATTAATTTTGGACTTTTTGTGTTGTTTTTGGATGAAGCCCAAAAATCCTTCCCAAATGAAAACTTTACTTTGTGAAAATATCCTTCCCAAATCAAAATTTTACTTTCTAAAAATATTCTTCCCAAATCAAAAGTTCACTTTGTGGCACTATCATATTCACATAAAAATATTGTTTTTTCAATCTATACTTTTGCACCAACATGCAAGAATTTGAAATAATCCTATATTAGGAATTCTAGCTATATCTAAGTTATTTGTTAATTTAATTATTTTTAATATTTTTCCTTGACGTTTTTCCTTGACATGATAAATTTATAAATCCATGAAAGGAGACTTAAATATTTCATGAAAATAACATTGTCACTCGCAACATGCACAAAATTTTTAAAACTTTTAATAAATAGAAAAAAGACATGATGCCATAAGACCCAAGTTTTGTATTGAACCAAAGAGGTATAATAGCAATTATAGCTATTATTATATGATTATATTGAGAGACGTTGCTCTCAGCTAGATTCTTTATATCCAAAATGATATAGATTGAACATATGTTTACAATTTAAATTGTTGCTCTTAAAGAGCCTCAATTCATGCCATCTACATAATTTGACTCCCCATTGTCTTATTGATCAATGTCAAACAGTCCCTTGCCATGTGCCATCTGCATAATTTGACTCCCACTTGTCTTGCCAAGCCTTGCCCCTTGGATGCATTGACTCCCCATTGTCTTATTGCTCAATGCGATAGTTCCTTGCCAGGTGCCATCTGCATTAACTCCCTATTGTCTTGCCAATCCTTGACCCTTGGGTGACATCCAGTGCAAAATAATACAGGTGCCATCTGCATTAACTCCCACAAGTTATCTTGCCAAGACTTGCCCCTTGGGTGCATTGACTCCCCATTGTCTTATTGCTCAATGTGATTGCCAGGTGCCATCTGCATTAACTCCCTATTATCTTGGCAAGCCTTGACCCTTGGGTGACATCCAGTGCATATTTTGACTCTCATTTGACATAGGAGGTGATGACTCTGATTATAATTGTCTTGGATTGGCTTCTTGCCTAGTACCCAAATAAAATCCTTCAATGGACTTCAATACAAAGCTTTAATCATGGACATTCTTCATTTGCACTATCTCCTTCTACTTCCTCCATGGCGAGCATCCTTAAAAATTCATGTATATGCAAAATAGTTTGCTGTGGTATTTTTATTTTTCCTTCTACCTCATATCCCATGTGCTTCTTTGATTTCTTTGCCCTTGAATGCCAAGACACTATGATTGTCTCCGTCGAAACTTGAGAGACCGCTTCATCATTTGGGACCCACTCCTTTATTATACAATTAGTATACAATGTGTTGTTATCCATATTCTCCTTCCTGCCCTTTGGCTCATACCATACCACTGTAAATGTTGTAGCTCTCTCTTGGTCATCTCTTTGCACATCAACTACTTTTGCAACCCAAAACTTCACATTCTCATATTCATCATCCGATGGCTGAACCACAACAAAACAATCGACCTCTATATCTACTTGTTGCATAAACTCTCTCTTCTTCGATCCACAATATGGACGTGGGAGTAATGATACAAATTCATTTTCAAAGACTGGAGCTGTGGGCGCAAATCGTTATGAACATTTGGCCAAAACATATTGCATTCTTCCTTGACATCCTTTGAGCCTCGCATTCTCTCAAGGTCCTTTATTAAATTTCATGTCTTGTTAATTACAGTGGTAGTGTGTTCTCTCCAAGTAGGCTTCGAATCAGGATATCTCTGGAGCATTTCCTCTTTGTATGTAATAAATGCTTTTAATCCTTCTATTTCATAGTTAGACCTCTCATTGAATTCTTGTATAGGAGCCCATGTTGGATACCTTTCCTTGCTAGGAATTGAAGTTAAGAGACTGTAAGGTTCTTTAGGTTCCCATTTTGTATCATGAGAATACTATTACCATTGCATTACGGGTTTTTCATCTTTTAAAAAAAAACGAAAGTAGTGTGGATTGGTATGACCTGTCAATGCATCACCACCCGTTTGTATGAAAGGTAGAATGAAGCTCTTCCAACATACATTCTTTCAAGCCTCTCACATACTGTACTTTCCTGACGACCACCAACTTGCCTGCCACATCTTCTTACCAAGTCATCTATTGTCTCCACATCCTTGCATTTAAGCTCCCTTGAGACTGTGCTAAAAACTTGATCGATATCCTCATGTGTATGCCCAACATACAAAAATCCACATTCGACCTCATTGAAGATTCGATGAGCAACTAGCATGGAGCAGAATGCAAACATGAGTACATTCTTATTTTCTCGCTAGCAATTATTAGCTTGTATTCTCAAAGTCGGTGGTAGGCGACCTTTTTCTGCATGTACATTGCGAATTTCCTTCATAATAGATGTTACAACTTGATTGCTATCTTGTAGATGCAAGGAATCAATCCATATATCTGCAAAAAACTTAATTCCATGCACTAACACTCCACATAGATGTGTCTTTATAAAATCCTTGTAATTTAGGTGGAGTGGCAACAAAACAAGGTAATGTTGTTGTATTCTGATCCATGCCATCTACAATAAGGCACATGTAGTCATCGGGATGCGAAATAGCTTGCTCCTTCCAAAATGCATATTTTTGTCTGGAATGTTGAATAAGGTCATGATGAGATTTTATGTTTTTTTTGTATAATTCCCTTTGATTTGGACATGTTGCACTCTCAATCGCTCGCTTTAAATCATCACAGACATTGCACTTTGACATTTTTTGCCTCCTTGGGATTTTAACATATCCAAAGTTCTTCTTCCAAAGAGTATACAAAGTATGAGAAGAAGCTACGGCATCCCCTCTTTGCCTTTGCTTTTCTGCAATAGTCTCAAATACTTCGAGCTTTTTCAAGCCCATTGGAAGGTGCATTTCAGTGATCGCATCACCGTTAGAGAGTTTGGTAGATATATGGGTTGAGGTAAAGCATTTTCATGTATGAAGTCTTGCAAAATTGCTACTGCCCTGACAGTTGAGATTCTTGATTTGGACCTTCCTCTATTACTGTGAATGCTAAATTTGTTGCTGCCCTTTGCCTTGGTGACTAAATCCCAATATGTACCATGGGATAATCTAGTAATATTGCGATATGCCTTATTGCAAATCCTTTTTCCATTTATGAGAGGTTTTACCTTTTGTCTTGAACTTAGCCTTTTATTGCCATTCTAAAGAAAGCAAGAGAGAGTTGTGAGAAGGTATTCATTTCTTTCGCTTCCTCTTCTTTGCCACACATGTCCTCTACATTCCCTGATGTCTGCAAGATCAATGAAGCGCATACATCTTCGCTTGCAACATAGATATCCCAATGCATTTAACATGTTCTCCTCCTTCATTACTCTCTTCCTCTTTGGTTGCTTTTGTGGATCTGCCTAGATTCGCTTTCTCTTCATGCATATGTATGACCGTTTTCGTTCCTCTGCACGTTGTTATCTGTATTTATGCACTTCTTCTCCTCACATTTGTTTGTAACCAAGCATCCATGATTGGTCGTTGCATCCTTGTCCATATCACAATCAAAGTTAAATATTGAATAATCCTCTGTTGATCTCATCCTCATTTTTAACATACTCTTAGGACCATTCAATGAATTCAATATTCTATGAGAGTATTGAGAACCTTGAAACTCTTCCACTCCTGAGAGAACATCACTCATTGGGACATCTTGCATGGCTTTCACAAATCCACAAGCTTGATTGACACCAGGTTTGTTAATATGCATGAACTCATCCACACTTGACAAGACATCACTATTGAAACCTTTGCCCTTCTCACTGTGCAAGAATTCATCCACCCCAAATAAGGCTTCGCTTCTAAAATCATTTTGTTTCTCGGAACCAATGAACTCGTCCACTCCAGATAAGATGTCACTTCTATAATTGAGTATATTGAAATCATCCACATTTGAAGTGATAGAGCCTGGCACATGGGCACGCTTTTTAGGTCCTTTGATATTGTAGTATACCTTGTCTTTATCATTGAAAACCATGTGCCTCTTTCTCATGTTTAAAAATTGCATGCTCCATCTCATATTCTTGCCTACCTCATAGTAGGGGTCACATAAGGATGTTATGTTATCAACCATACCATCATCAGTGACTTTTAGAATCCTCATCTGTGCAAATGACCATTGCTCCACTTGTTCAAATCCCAATACTTCACCTTCTGCTATAGTCTTATTTGCAAATGATCTCATTTGTAAAATGTCCCCTATACTAAAATCCAAGGTGGTGCACTTTGTATTCTTGATAATGTCTATTGCATAAGTCTCATCTTTGTCCCATGCTATAAATGATTTGTTGGATGTATTGTAGGGCATAACATCTCCAAGTGTTTCCATATCTCCACATTTATACTTTATCTCAACATGTGCGCTAAGAATCTTTGATACAGTAACTGCCACCTTATCTTTGCCAAGTCTTCAAAAGTGGCAAACTGAATTGGGATCACTATCATGGATTGTAGCAAATGCAACTACTTCTCTTTTGCTACATAAAATCACATCCATCCCTAGAACAAAATCTATAGCCATCTCCTTTGTGAGAGTCCTTCGCAAGCAAGCTACAGTAGCAACAATTACATAAATATTAGTCTCTTTTTAATAATCTACTCATTTCTTATAATTTTTAATTAGTACTTAATTTATTGGTGGGAGAAGTTATCCGATCAAGTACTCATCAGATGGACATGCCAAGTTATGCTTTGCATGGTCGATCGAGCATTAAATACTATTTTTGCTCTAGTGTCATGCACATCTCTAAAAAAACACGAGCCTGCTAGGTATGTTATCCAATCAAGCACTTATGGGATGGGTGTGCCACTTTGCATGTAAGTCAATTCCGCCTAGTTGAAGGTGTGTGCAAAGTATTGTGCCCATTGGATATGCTTTGCATTGTCGATCAAGCATAAAACACCGTTTTTGCCTTAGTGTCATGCACAACCATGAAAAAACACGGTCTTAAGTGTGTTAATCAAACAAGTACTTATTGGATGGGTGCTCCACTTTTCACGCAAGTCTGTTTCAACTAGGTTGAGATGCGTGCAAAGTCATGTCACCATCAGATATGCTCTGCATGGTCAATTACGCATTATACAACGTTCTTCCTGTAGTGATATGCACATCTGCAAAAAAACATGCCCTTAGGTATGTTATCTAACCAAGTACTTATCGGATGGGTGTGCTTCTTTGACAAAATTTCAATACCACCTAGGTTAAGGCGTAGGAAAAGTATTGTTCCCATCGGATATGCTTTGCATGGTCGATTGAGCATTAAATACTATTTTTGCTCTAGTGGCATGCACATCCGTAAAAAAACATGCTGCTAGGTATGTTATCCGATCAAGCACTTATGCGATGGGAATGCCACTTTGCATGTAATTCAATTCCACCTGTTTGAAGGTGTGTGTAAAGTATTGTGCCCATCGGATATGCTTTGCATTGTCGATCAAGCATAAAACACCGTTTTTGCCTTAATGTCATGCACAACCATATAAAAACACAGCCCTAGGTGTGTTATTCAAACAAGTACTTATCGGATGGGGGCTCCACTTTGCACACAAGTCTGTTTCAACTACCTTGAGGTGCATGCAAAGTATTGTCACCATCAGATATGCTTTGCATGGTCGATCACGTATTATACACCAATTTTTCCCGAGTGATATGCACATCCGCAAAAAAACACGCCCTTAGGTGTGTTATCTGACCAAGTACTTACGGATGGGTGTGCCTCTTTGAGAACATTCCAATACCACCTAGGTTGAGGCGTATGAAAAGTGTTGCACCCATCGGATATCCTTTGCATGATCGATCGAGCAATAACTACTATTTTTGCTCTAGTGTCATGCACATCCGATAAAAAATACACTGCTAGGTATGTTATCCGATCAAGCACTTATGGGATGGGAGTGCCACTTTGCATGTAAGTCAATTCCACCTAGTTCAAGGTGTGTGCAAAGTATTGTGCCCATCGGATATGCTTTGCATTGTCGATAAAGCATAAAACAACGTTTTTGCCTTAATGTCATGCACAACCATGAAAAAACACGGTCCTAGGTGTGTTAATCAAACAAGTACTTATCGGATGGGGGCTCCACTTTGCACGCAAGTCTGTTTCAACTACAAAAAGTGTTGTTCCCATCAGATATCATTTGCATGGTTGATCAAGCATTAAATACTAGTTTTGCTCTAGTGTCATGCACATCCGTAAAAAAACACGCTGCTAGGTATGTTATCCGATCAAGAACTTATGGGATGGGTGTACCACTTTGCATGTAAGTCAATTCCACCTAGTTGAAGGTGTGTGCAAATTATTGTGCCCATCGGATATGCTTTGCATTGTCGATCAAGCATAAAACACTGTTTTTGCCTTAGTGTCATGCACAACCATGAAAAAACATGGTCCTAGGTGTGTTATTCAAACTAGTACTTATCAGATGGGGGCTCCAATTTGCATGCAAGTCCCTTTCAACTACGTTGAGGTGTGTGCAAAGTATTGTCACCATCGGATATGCTTTGCATGGTCGATCATGCATTATACACCATTTTTTCCCTAGTGATATGCACATCTGCAAAAAAACATGCCCTTAGGTGTGCTATCTGACCAAGTACTTATCGGATGGGTGTGCCTCTTTGAGAACATTTCAATACCACCTAGGTTGAGGCGTACGAAATGTGTTGTGCCCATCGGATATCCTTTGCATGGTCGATCGAGTATTAAATACTATTTTTGCTCTAGTGTCATGCACATCCATAAAAAAACATGCTGCTAGGTATGTTATCCGATCAAGTACTTATGGGATAGCATAAAACACCGTTTTTGCCTTAGTGTCATGCACAACCATGAAAAAACACGGTCCTAAGTGTGTTAATCAAACAAGTACTTATCGGATGGGGGCTCCAATTTGCACGCAAGTCTGTTTCAACTAGGTTGAGATGCGTGCAAAGTATTGTCACCATCGGATATGCTCTGAATGGTCGATTACGCATTATACAATGTTTTTCCCATAGTGATATACACATCTGCAAAAAAACATGCCCTTAGGTATGTTATCTGACCAAGTACTTATCGGATGGGTGTGCCTCTTTGAGAACATTTCAATACCACCTAGCTTAAGGTATAGGAAAAGTATTGTGCCCATCTGATATGCTTTGCATGGTCAATCGAGCATTAAATACCATTTGTGCCTTAGTGTCATGCACATCCGTAAAAAAACACGTTGCTAGGTGTGTTATCCGATCAAGCACTTATGGGATGGGCATGCCACTTTGCATGTAAGTCAATTCCACCTAGTTGAAGGTGTGTGCAAAATATTGTACCCATCAAATATGCTTTGCATTGTCGATCAAGCATAAGACACCATTTTTGCCTTTGTGTCATGCACAACCATATAAAAACACGACCGTAGGCATGTTATTTAAATGAGTACTTATCGGATGGGGGCTCCACTTTGCACGCAAGTCCGTTTCAACTATCTTGAGGTGCGTGCAAAGTATTGTGACCGTCGGATATGCTTTGCATGGTCGATCATGCATTATACACCATTTTTTCCCTAGTGATATGGACATCCGCAAAAAAACATGCCCTTAGGTGTGTAATCTGACCAAGTACTTATCGGATGGGTATGCCTCTTTGAGAAAATTTCAATACCACCTAGGTTGAGGCATACAAAAAGTGTAGTGCCCATCGGATATCCTTTGCATGGTCGATCAAGCATTAAATACTATTTTTGCTCTAGTGTCATGCACATCTGTAAAAAAAACACGCTGCTAGGTATGTTATCTGATCAAGCACTTATGGGATGGGTGTGCCACTTTTCATGTAAGTCAATTCCACCTATTTCAAGGTGTGTGCAAAGTATTGTGCCCATCAAATATGCTTTGCATTGTCGAACAAGCATTAAACACTGTTTTTACCTTTGTGTCATGCACAACCGTCAAAAAACGCTGTCCTAGATGTGTTATTCGACTAAGTACTTATGGGATGGGCACGCCACTTTGCATGTAAGTCAATAATACCTAGGTTGAGATGTGTGCAAAGTATTGTGATGATCGCATATGCATTGCATTGTCTATTAAGCATAAATCAGCGTTTTTGCCTTAGTGTCATGGACAACAACCAATAAAAAACATGGTCCTAGGTGTGATATTCTAAAAAGTACTTATTGAATGGGCATTGCACTTTGCATGGAATACCATACCATCGCTTTTGAGGCACGTGCAAAGTATTGTGCCCATCGGATATGCTTTACATGGTAGATTGAGTATTAAATACCGTTTTTGGCCTTGGTGTCATGTACAACTGTCAAAAAAAACGATCGTAGGTGTATTTTTCAAACAATTACTTATCAGATGGGGATGCCACTTTGCACACAAGTCAATACTGCCTAGGTTGAGGAACGTGCCAAGTCTTGTGTCCATTGGATATGCTTTGCATAGTCGATCTCACATTATACACCATTTTGTTCCTAGTGTTATGCACAATCGTCATAAAAATACATTTGGAGGTGTGTTACCCGAACAAGTACTTATAGGATGGGTGCACCACTTTGTATGCAAGTCAATACGACCTAGTTTGAGGCGTGTACAAAGTTTTGTGCCCATCGGAGAAATGTAGATGCGATAATATTAGAAAATTCTCGGTATGTGTATATGTGTGTGTGTGTGGCAAACAATTTTGATACAACAAAGTAAACACCTAGTGCACAAATTATGCACTTCATACCTTGAGTAAATAAGCTTGTCGATGAGGATAAATACGCCTTTGAATAAAAGCACAGTTGTTGTATGACTGTTGGCTCTTTCCTACTGCTTTCGTAGGAAGAGCTGGGTATTCTATGTTGCAGGGTTCCGAGGCTTTTTGTCACCTACAGATATATTGGGATTGTCGGTTGTAGTATATGTGTAGCTTAGGACCTCAAGTCGTGTTCCGGTGAGAGACGTAGGCTTAAGTGTGGTAAGCAAACAAAGTGCAAGCATGTGTAAAAGGCACGTAAACCATCTTTGTTGAGGTAATGAAGGCTTTCACCTTCATTGGGGGTTGTAGGGTTTAGGAAGAGTTTAAGGGTTCAGAAGGAGGTTCCAGGGTTTAGAAAGAGTTCCAGGGTTTAGGAGGAGTTCCAGGGTTCAGAAGGAGGTTCCAGGGTTCAGAAAGAGTTTCAGGGTTCAAAAAGAGTTCCAGGGTTTAGAAAGAGGTTCCAAGGATTAGAAGGAGTCCAGGGTTAGAAGGAGGATCCAAGGTTCAGAGTAGAGTACATGGTGGAGAACTCGTCTCCCACGTAGATCATGGAGTTTAAGGGTTTAGGAAAGCATAGGAGTGGGAGAGGAAGAAGGTGTAAGAGCATGGGTGAAAGAAGAGAGAGGAGAAAGGAGGAGGAGGGAAGAGGAGGAGGGAGGGGGAGGAGAGAGGAGGAGGAGGAGGAGGGAGGAGGAGGAGGAGGAGGAGGAGGGAGGAGGAGGAGAAGGAGGAAGGAGGAGGAGGGAGGAGGAGAGGGAGAGAGTGGGTTGCAGGGTTGGAGGAGAGGGGAGAAGGGTTGCAAGGTTAGCACATGCTTTTGGACGTGCAGTGCAAGGAAGCATGGACACTTGAGACAAATGCTTGGAATACCAAAGTAGACTCAACACAATGCCCCAAAGAGTGTGGGCTTCATTCCATTATGGGGTATTTATACAAGTTGTAGAGCTTCTCTCTCTGCATGTAACACAAAGTCGTATCACAAAGTTGTAACACAAAGTTGTATCACAAAGTTATAACACAAAGTTGTAACACATTCTCTCTCTACATGTAGAAGTTGTAACACAAAGTTGTAACACAAACTTGTAACACAAAGTTGTTACACAAAGTCGTAACACAAAGTTGTGTCTAGAAGTTGTAACACAAAGTTGTATCACAAAGTTGTGTCTAGAAGTTATAACACAAAGTTGTAACACAAAGTTGTATCACAAAGTTGTAACACCTTCTCTTTCTTCATAAGTTCATGTTGGCACAGAGCCAACATACTCCGGGATCCATTTTATTACCCGTCCTCGGGTTATGGCTTATTGCGATCACGTACCTGGGTTGCCGTGTTTTTAGTCCAGTGGCTGTGGAACTTGTGTCATGCCAGTCGATCCTATTGTAGAGCCTTAGCACCATACAATTTTTGCACAATTTCCAGGTAGCCTGTATCTACCATTTGCTCGAATAGAGATATGTGGCGTGCCTCCAAGAAGATCACTCTTTGATAGAGTCAGCTTGTAATCTGAGCATCAATCAGTTCATTGGGATTAAAGCTGAGTGGAGGCAAATGGGAATCAAGGTAACATGGGACCTCCAGAATTAATTCTAATGTTTTACAGAATATGGCACTTTGGCGAAGGAAGCGATCAATGTTGCCACGCATTGTTTGTTCATGCTGCTGAAGTGCTCGGATCATGGTGCCTTGGATATTACATTCTACACCAAAGTAGGGTTCGATCATTGGCCAATTAATGACTCGATCTTCAGCCAAAGTGTGCATGTTGGCTTCCCATTTTTTACGCCGTGGAACTGCATAGAACTTGGGATGGGTTCTGAGACATGGTGGTGCCCGTAAGTACTCCTTTAAGAAGATTACATCAAAGAGGTTGGGATGGCGCCAATCAGGTTGTGGATCCAATTTGCTAATCCAACCTTCACTTATTTGATGCTGACGAAGGTTGGTAGGAAAGTTACCCAGGGTCCATCCACCGCGAGTTTTCATATCAGGAGATTTGCTCCAAAATTCCTTGATGGGGTTACTGGGAAGTGGTATCTCATCAAAATCATACCCATCATTGGAACTTGGCATGGGTGTACGAATTGGATTATCCGGATCCTGATATTCAAAATCAAATACTGCATCATTTTCTGCTGATGGAAGCACCAGAAGTGTCGGAGGTGATGACGGGGCCGGGAGAGAATCAGGGGACATGGGGGAGAAATATGGCTGAGTGATAGTGGCAGAAGGGGGAGCAGAGGGGAGGGGGGGAAGAAATGGGCAAATGGTTTGAGCAGCTTGGTAATCCTCAAGGGTAGGATTAGCAAGGGAGGGGAAAAAGCTAGGTGTGAGGGGCTCGTAAGTTTGTGACTGTTGGGTAAGTTGGAAATGGTGAGAGGCATGAGCAAAGAGACGATGGAGGGAATAGATGTTAGGATGGAGCTCGGGGAAGGTTAAGAGGGTGGTAGCAACAAGGGGAAGTGAGGTTATGATGTTGGCAGAAAGAGTGGTTAGATATGGGAAGTTGGATGTGAGATAGGCCTTGTCATCTTCCGACACTTCTTTTTGCTGGTGCGATGGGATGATCAGCTGCATGGGTTGGATGTCGGTTATGTCATGCCATGCAAATAATAGGGATGGCCTTTGTAGCAATGGCAACAAACCTGCAATAACCCTGAGGGGAGGACTACCCATGAGGCAGACATATGCAATGAAAGCATCCGTCCTGAGTGTTATAAACCTGGCATGTGTAGACAGGCAGAAGATATTCTTCTCATCTTCAAACAAGTCTTGGCAAATTATGCGCAGGGTTTTAATCCCGATTGATCGTTTCCAGTTGATTGTTGGATGAGCAGATATGATTCCTGATTTGGAGTTTCTTCCATTGGATAAGCATGCATGCGTTGAGGTGATCTTCCACTTATAGAGCAGCCACAAGCTCTTCGTACACCACGGTTGTGCATTGTAGTGGGGCGTCATTGGTGTTGTCTTCCAATGCCTCATTGTTGTGCACTAGCAATTGGAGTTCAAGCTTGGAGATGGCTATTTTTTGGGAGTGCATCTCATTCATTTTTTCTTTGTACTGATGGTAGATGGTTGTGTATGCCTCCTTAAGCTTTTTCATTTGCAAGGTGACCTTTGCCTGTTGAGGAATGTCTTCAGTGGTATTGGACCATTGGTCCAAGACCTAGGCTTGTGAAGTGCTGGCCTCTTGAATAGTAGCAAGTTGGTCCTTTAAGAGTCGGCATTCCCTTGTAAGCTCATCAATGCTAAAGGCACGTACTGCCAAAGATTGTTTCATGTCTTCAAGCTTGTCTTTGCAATCCTGGAGCTCTTCTTCTTTGTGAATGAGAGTGAGTCGAGCTTGTGCCACTACCTCTGTTTGTTGTGCATGTGTAGATGTCAGGGAGTTATAGGAGGTCTGTAGGATTGCCATTGCTTCTACTACCGCAGTCAGCTGTGTTTGACTTTGGTGGAGGTTGGAGGTCACATCCCTTACGGCCTTCTCTTGAGCTTGGAGAGCCTGGTTCATGCGCACTTCTTCTACCTCCTTCTCATCTATCTATGCCCGAAGTGCCTTGACCTCTATGGCGATTGCCTCGAATTGGTCTTCGATTTCTGATGCCGCGTCTGCCTTTCCAATTCTCTTGCATATGCTTCCTTAGCCAAGCTAGTGAAGAGTTCTGACATTTGGATCATTTGGCTAGCTTGATGTTGGAGAATGACAGACGGTGATGAGGTCTGGCGATATTGCTGATACAAGTGGTGCCCATGTAGCCATCCCGATGATTCTGTAGTACTTAGGGGAGGTTGTTCCAATGGCATTTCAGTCCCTTGTGTACAATAGTCATACTACTGATCTGGCACTAGCTCTCCTTGGGGCTCATCGACTGGCATGGCGTCGATGGGCGGTTCGAGTGCTGATGTGGTCTCAAGCTCTGGTGCTGATCGTTCCTCAGGTTCGGGTGCCAACCTTGTCTCGAGCTTGGGTTGGTGCTGTTGGTGGAGACTTAGTGGTTGCACTTGTGCACCAAGCTGTAGCATTTCCTGGGGCAATTCCGCAATCCTGATTTTCAGAATAGGTACTTCTGTTAAGGCATCTGTACTTATCAATGTGATAGCTGGAGCAGTTGATGACGGCTCCCATACTGGTGAGAAGGGTATGTCCAACTCCTCAATTGGCTTTGGAGACTAGGGCAGAGTCATTTCTCTTTCTTGTAGTTCTTTTCTGATGATTATAGCCAATAAGTGCGGAATTTTACATTTCTGGCCTGAAGAACCATCGAGTTTTTTGGTAAAGAAAATGACGAAGTATTGGACCCAGTCTTGTTTTAGCTTCCTACTCAGCAAAACAAATGTGCAGAGTGGAAGGGAGCGTTCCTTACCGTTCTTTATTCCCAGGATTGTCGATAGAAATTGTGCTGCTTCCTTGAGGCGAGGGTCAAGGATTGTGCGAAGCAATATGCCATCTCTATGGATCAGGGTACCCTTGGCGAGGAGAGACTGTACTTCGATAAACTTTGCATCAGCAGACCGTTTAGGGTATTGGCCACCTTGTTTTGGCAATGAGAAAGCCCTTTGAATGACCGTACTGTCGAGGATAATGTTCAGTGGGCTCTGCTGTACAATGATTGTACCGTACTTGCCATCCGTTGCATTGCTGGAGTAGTAAGAGTGGAGAAAGTCCTTGATGTAGGTGGTCATGATAGGACTGTCCTTTAAGGATTTGAGGCTCTCATGCAAATTGCCTAGACCCCGTTGCTCTAAATAAGATGTTGCTTCCTGGGAAAGAGCATAAGTCGATGTGGGTGGCCAGACAAGTTCCAATGATTGGGCCTTGTTAACGGTTGTGTAGGCCGGCTGTGACTGGGGTGGCATTTGTGCTGCTTGGTCATGCACTGAATCTTCTTCGGAGCTATCGCTTTGGACCACGAATGCCTATGGTCTCCGTGGTTGAGAGGATGTAGATGGCTGCGAACTCTGGAGGGGGTCCCGTGGTTGAGGTGGTGGGCTCTTTCTGCGCATCCTCTTTAGTGGCGGCATCTTTTCTGAACCTGCATCCATGTACATGTAGTGTACCATTGATCATTGATTGGCATGCCTGTATGACCTTTCTGTGTGTGTGGGGGAGAGAGATCCTTTTTTTTTTTTTTTTTTTGGTTATACATCCTTTGAGAGTGTGGTACAATTATTCATGCAATCATCTATGTGTCTAAGCGAAAGCGTGTGAGTGCACGTGACCTAGTAGCTAAGTAGGGACTAACTATATGCTTTTTTTGCTGGGATTTTCATAGGGCAGCTAGAACTCATCATCACTTCTGAGCTCTAGGTAAAATCGATTGATGCTACCTATATGTGCGAAGACGTACATATGCAAGTGAGTGCTCGTGATACAATCTAATCCTAACTAAGGAAGACTTGGTTTCCCAAATCTTCGTTGTTGTCGGGGATGGCTCGCGTGTTGATGTAGTAGTGCTTCAGTCGGCCGTTTATTGTTGTGTTGAATTGGACTCCATCTAGTGTTTCAAGTAGCACAGCTCTGATGGGATTCATCTTTCATACTCGGTAGGGTCCTTGACCTAGATACTTCAGTTTTCCCTTGTGTACTTTGGCATTGTATAACAGGACTAAGTCGCCTTCCTTGATGTCTTTAGCTTTCAGATTCCTGTCAAACCATGCCTTTCTTCGACGTTTTTCTGTTGTCATGGCATGATAAGCGACGAGTCTTGTCTCTGTATGCTTTTCCAACTGACAGAGCCTTTCTTTCAAGGACTCATGATCACCCATGTGTTCCTATACTACTGCGATGCGTAGACTTGGTATTACAAATTCGAGTGGAACCACGGCTTCAAAGCCGTACACCAATTGAAAAGGTGTGTTCCCTATACTGACCTTGAATGTGGTTATGTATGCCCATAAGGCTTCATTCAGTTTCTCTGCCCAATCAGAACGCTATGGTTCTACTACCTTGGTGAGGATATTGCATATGATTTTGTTTGTGGATTCTACTAGTCCATTCCCTTGGGGGTAGTAGGGTGTGCTTTTTCTATGAATGACCATGAAGCCAGACAAGAGTTCTTGGATTACCTCATTAACAAAATGTGTGCCTCTATCTGACACAATTTCAATGGGGCATCTGTATTGGGTGATCACATGTTCGTACAAGAATCTTGTTGTGCTTTTGGCATCTGCCTTTCTGACTGCTTTAGCTTCATCCCATTTTGTAAAGTAATCAGTGGCCACAATGATGTAGCGTGCCTGTGTTCCTTTTGCTGCTAGATGTATGGGACCCACATAGTCAATCCCCCATTTTTCAAATGGTTGTTGTGCAACAACGGTTGTTAGGGGATTGAAGTCTTTGTGTTGTGGTTTAATAGTTCGTTGGCATACATCACAGCCTTTTACATATTCATAGGCATCTACCCACAGTGTTGGCCACAAGGAGCTTGCGAGGAGAACTTTTCTTGCTGTGGCTTCCCCTTGGAAGTGTCCTCCTGCAATGCCTTCATGGACTTCACTCAGGATTGGCATGATCTCATGAGGCATTACACATCTTCTTAATATCTGGTCCTTGCCCATCTTGTACAGTTGTCCTGCAATGAGTTGATAGGGTGCAGCCTTTAGAATCAATTTTCTGGCATCTATTGCTTTCATGTCAGGGGGTGGTCTTCCTGCCATCAAGTACCCAATGATATCTCCACACCATTCTGGAACAGCATCTGTTTGAAATAGTGTGGCATCTCTACTCCAGTGGCTTCTTCTCCTGTCTTGACTCGAGACATGTGATCGGCAATGTAGTGTTGGGCACCTTTGCGAACCACGATTTTGAAGTTGAATTCTTGCAGCAAGAGGAGCCATCTGGTTATTCTTCCTATGGTACACGGACGGTTCACAAGATAAAGCAATGCTTGATGGTCGGTGTAGAAGACAAAATCATTTGCGAGTAGATAGTGCCGAAATTTTTTCACACTATACACCATTGCTAGGGCTTCTCTTTCTGTGGTTGTATAGTTGATCTCTGCATCATTGAGTTGTCGACTGGCGAAGTAGATGGGGTAGTCTTTCTTATGTTCACCAGGTTGACAAAGCACACTCCCAATTGCATACTTGGATCCATCAGTATGAACATGAAAATCAATATCCCAATTGGGAGATATAAGGATGGGTGCTGTGATTAGGCGCCACTTTAAAAGCTCAAAGGCTTGGTCGCACTCTTCGGTCCATAAGAACTCCACTAATAATTTGTAAAGTGGTCTAGCTATCATGGCATACCGCAATATAAATCTTCTATAATAGCCGACATGTCCCATAAAGACCTGTACACCTTTGGAATTTGTAGGAGGAGGCAATTCCATGATGATTTTGATTTTGTCCATGTTAGTTGCAATCCCATGTTGAGAGATGATGTGTCCCAAAACAACTCCGTGGGTGACCATGAACTGGCATTTTGTTGGATTTAGGGAGATGCCATACTCCCTGCATTTGATTAGTACTTCTTCCAGACATTTGAAGTGGTCCTGTTTGGTTGAATGGATGCACAAATCATCCAAGAACACCTGTAAAAACTTATTCAAAAATGACTTGAAAGCTGTGAACATGACTCGCTGGAATGTGGCTGGGGCATTACAAAGGCCAAATGGCATGACTCTATATGCAAAAATACCCCATTCTGTAGCAAATGCTGTTTTTGATTGGTCTTGAGGAGCAATTTGCACTTGGTTATAGCCACTGAAGCCATCCAAGAAGCTATATATTTCGGATCCTGCCACCTTTTCCAACATTGTTTCTATTAAGGGTAGGGGGTAGTGATCCCTAATTGTGGCGGCATTCACATTTTTCAAGTTTACGCATATTCTGAGCTTCTTGTTGCATTTAGGCACAATGACAATGGGTGAAACCCAATCAGTGTGCTCTATCTCGTAGATGAATCCGGCATCTAGGAGTTTTTCCAGCTCATCATAAACCATGGTGCCATATTTAGGATTTGTGCGATAAGGTCCACATACCTTAGGGCGAGCACCTTCCCTTATAGGGATCGTGTGAACTACCACTTTTGGTGAAATTCCTTTCATCTCTTTGTATGACCATGCTAGGCAGTCACGGTATTCCATCAGGAGGTCTTTGAGTTTGATTTCATCTTCGTGACGGAGCTGTTTCCCAATAAAACCAATTTTTCTTCCTCCCCTTCAAGGGTGAGGTTTATTGTGCGTATTTTTGCTGGTCCCTCATAGATTGGAGTTTCTCCAATGCTATCGGTTTCTTGAACTTCAAATTCTCTGATTGGTCTTGGCATTGCTATTGGTGCACTGCCACTTGTATAATTCTTAAAGTATTCCGGCACTTCTCGAAGATCTCTGATGGGGTTGAACTAGCCTGACATGTGTCATGTGTATTGGGTGGCATAGTTGCATTTAGTAATTTGTTAGGCTCTTCTTTTCTTTCTTTTTCTGAAGTCTCTTGATCGAGCTTCATCCGCACATGTGGCTTATATTTCCAAAACTTCTTACGTTGGGAACTGTGGGGTAACTTTTCCACTGGTAAGGTGTTTCCAAGTAAGGGTTCATGTGCTGCACATACTCCTTCCAGTCCCTCAGGGGACCATTCAAGAGGTGGTGGTTTTGATTTTGAGGGAACTGCATTTGCAAGGTACAATTTGACAATCCTTGTTTGGACTCGTTCGAATTCATTGAAGTGCTCGGCCTTGGCTTTTTTGCGATTTCCTCCGGCAGCTTTCTTGCGGGATCTTCCACTGTTATTCAACTCTGTTATTCAACTGTGGAGGTTCAACTTTTGGGAGCTCAACTGCCATTAGGGCATGCAGAATGGCTAGGTCATTATCAAAGATTTGATTTTCAATTTCAGCATTCGCAGCATCTGTTTCAATGTCCCAAGGAAAATCTGAGTCATCATTGGTAGGGGTACCTTCTTCAAGTTCATTATCCCATTCGAGGTCAGCCATAAAGAATGGCATCTCTAGATCGATTGGTTCTTCATGTATCGGTGAAGGATCGACCTGTAGTGCATTAACATCTAACTGTGAGAAGATGGGGTCTAATGAATGGCAGTTGTCGATGGTTGCCAATATTTGTATCCAGTTATTGACATTGCTTTGTGAGTCACCTGCTATGGCATGCTGTTGCAAGGGAGCTGATTTGCTCGAGATTGTCGTGGAAGATGTGTCATCCAATGCTCTAGGCACAATTGATTTAATAGCTCCTGTCCCCACATTCACCCTGACTGCAGTGTCTCGATTCTGGATTGTCAATCTATCCGTTCCCCAGTCATGGAGGACTGATGCTTCCCGTAACCAAGGACATTCCAGTAAGATTTGATAGGATTTTTTGGGGAGATCCAAGATTGTGAATTGAAGGGAAAAGTGGACTCCTGCGATCTTTGTGGACACGCCATTCACTATTCCCAAGGGTTTAGCCCGTGAATCATCGGCAAGGCGTATGTTGAAATCAGCCTTTTTCATTGGTGGGAGACCCCATTCTTCGTAAAGCTCCTTTGATAGGACATTGACACCTGCTCCACCATCCACTATGGCTTGGACTTCATTATATGCCTTGTGGATCAAAGGCACAGTGATCTTGCGTATGTCATCTCTCTCACCCATCCGCACAGGGATATCTTCAATGTCGTTCATAGGTGGAGGGGGATTTGCGAGTTCAATCCATCCTTTGAAACTCTCCCAGAGATTGGGACAATTCCGTAAGAGGATTCCGATGGGGATTGACACAGGGCAACTCAGGATGCTAGAGAGTGCAGCTCCTTCAAGTTGATGTGGCGGTACATTCTATTGTGGATTCTATTGTTGGAACAAAGGCTCGAGTACAGTATCAATACTTTGTGGGGCCAAGTCATGGATTGGGTCTTGAGCTTGTTTCTGAGCCTCAAATTGAGCTTGTTTATTTTGGATCCATTGCTGAAGTACCTGAAAACGAGCCTTCTCCACCTCTGCATTCGGGAATGGAGCTTCTTTTATTCGAGGCTCGGGAGTTGATGTGGATGAGCTCGGCTGCTCATTGCTTGGCGGAGGTGGACGCACTTATGCTTTCTTTTTCAGAAGTCACTTCGGTTGGATTGGAATGATAGGGTCCTTCGTGGCCTCTTTCTGTTGGCGTGTAATTACATTGATAGGTTGTGACCTTAGACTTGCCGGACCCAGACTTTGATGGTCCACCCCAATGATGCCGATGGGGATGTCAGGCTTAACCTCTGTTTGTTCTGGGATCTTATTTTTCATGGGACAATCCATACAGGCATGTCCTATGCCACAATCTCTGCAGAGGGGTTGGAAAGTGGCTGGGCTACCACGATGAGGGCACTCTGCGATCCTATGATTTTCTCCACAACCGTAACACTTGATTGGTGCTCGAAATGTGTTGGGTCGCACTTGATTTGCATAGACTGGTATTAGACCCTCTGCACCTTCTACATAGTACACTAGGTACTCTGCTTTATACTCAAATAGCGAGTCTACTTCCTTGGCTTGTAATTGATGTATGGGAACTACCTGAGGAGCTGGATTTGGTGCTCTTGGATACGGTCATGGATTCGGATTCCTAAGTAGTTGTGGGACTTGTGTGCGAACGGGAACAGGATTTAGTCTCGAAGCTGGGGGCGCTTGTGCAAGTGTTGTATACTGGCATGGGTGCCGCTTGGTATTGTGGTGGTCGAGGCGGATTGTTGCACATGTTGAAGATGCAACTGTTCTCATCATGGCCGCCGATGACGCAGATATGGCACCACAACCATGGCGGTGGATTTGCTTGTGCAATGATCCTTGCTCTTAGGACTGGGCATTCATTTGCTGTATGATTTGCCAAGCAGTGTGGGCACGGGCACCAGACATTTTCTCGCCGTGGATATGTTTGAGTTGGTGGCTGAGACAAGTGGAGTTTTTGATCCATGGCCTGCATCATATCTTCTTTCAGCTTCAAGGTCATGGCCTCTAGGCGATCTTCATTGGATGTTTCGGCAGTGTCCTTTGATTTACTTTTTTCGAGCGTTTATCTCGTGTATTTGATCTGGCATCATCACTACTAGTGTCTGAATCTGTCATGCCATCTTCGATGTCAATGGCTGCCGCATGAGCAGCACTGAATGTTTCATAGCTACTTATCTTTTTCATATCCTTGCGGATTTTCTTTCGTAGACCTGCTATGAACCATGCCGTGAGGTACTTTGCATCTGGGCGTGGGTCACATTTTGCGATCAATCTCTTCATCTTTCCCAGGTATGTGCGTACATCTTCCCTCCAGCCTTGTTCGATCTTGCTGAGTTGGAGAGCGGGATCATCTTGTAGCCTCTCCGTTTGAAAGCGACGTTTGAATTCGGTTTGAAGTAGGTACCATGTGGCACGTTCTTCCACGAAAAGGTCGAGGTACCATTCTGATGCTTCATCAGTTAAGGCCATTGGAAACCAAGCCACCTTGGTTTCATGGGATTGATCACCACCTGCTCGACATGCGGCATCAAAATGCTGGAGGAAGCGAGCGGCGTCTCCCCTACCATTATATTTGGGAAGTTCCAGTTTTCCCAAGGGGCGTCGGCCTTGATTGTTGTGATTTCGTCAATTGAAGAAGTTGTCAGCCTCTGCATCGAGCTCGATATCCCCATCATGGTCATGACGACGTCCAGCCATGTTGGGGCATGGAGGAGTTAAAGGAAGTTGTTGAATCTCAGGGGGGGATTCGGGGTAGAGGATTGGTAGGGGCAGTTGTTGCAGTGGAGTTAGTTGCAGATGGGGCAAGCGTTGGAGTCGAAGTCATTGGCCGGAACGTAACTGCATGCAGATTGTGCGTGATTTGCCAAGGGTGTCGCTACCCCAAGTGCGGGTGTGGAGGTGGTGGTGTTAGGAGAGTTAGAGTGGTGTTAGTTTGTGTAGGGACCGTCGTGTTAATAATGTGCCTAAGATTGTCCTACGTGTGTAGGGAAATGTGCCGGTGCAGACGGATCGTTAATCGGAGGTCACGGCGTGAAAATACGAGTGAATTAATGCAAAATGAGGCCCACACGGGGGCGCGAATGAATGTGTGCTAGGGATGCCGAAATGGTGTGCAATGGGCTGGAAAAATACCCCGTAACATGGTGTTTTTGTGTGTGAAATCTTGGTTCAAATGGGGTTCAGTTTGGGTCCCAAACGGACGAGGGGTTAAAGTAAGGGTAAATTTTGCGTTTGGGGGGTCCTAATGGTGGTGTGAATGGACTTTAAGTCCAACCGAGGGGTTGAAACCAAGTTGATCTAGTTAGACTAACTAATCAGTTAGTCTAACCTAGCCTAGTGAGGGTTAGCCTAACCATAGTCTAACTTAGTTAGTGTAACTAACTACAGTTAAGTTAACTGAGGTTAGGTGAAACTAACCTAGTCTAGTTATCCTAACCTAACTAACCTAGCCTAACTATAGTTAAGACTAACCGAAGGTGAATACTAACCTAACCTAGGTATCTTAACCTAACTAACTTGTAGTTAATATTAACCTAACTAAGACTAATGTAACCCTAGGCTAGCGTTAGGTTAGGCGCGTTTCTTTTTTTTTTTTTTTTGCGGGGGGTGGTGGACTGCGCGACGGCGGCGCCCGGGGGGGCGCTGAGAGGGGGCGGGCGGGGGGTAAGGGGGTAAGGGGGTGGAGGGGAGAGGGGGCTGTGAGCGGGGCGGGGCGGGGAATGGCGGGGGTAAGAGAGAGAGGGGGCGGGCTTTGTAACACGGGAGGGCGGGGGGTGGCGGGGGTGAGGGGGTGGAGGGGAGAGGGGGCTGTGAGCGGGGCGGGGCGGGGAATGGCGGGGGTAAGAGAGAGAGGGGGCGGGCTTTGCGACGAGGGAGGGCGGGGGGTGGCGGGGGTGAGGGGTGGAGGGGAGAGGGGGCTGTGAGCGGTGCGGGGCGGGGAATGGCGGGGTAAAGAGAGAGAGGGGGCGGGCTTTGCGACGCGGGAGGGCAGGGGGTGGCGGGGGTGAGGGGGTGGAGGGGAGAGAGGGCTGTGAGCGGGGCGGGGCGGGAATGGCGTGGGGCGGGGGCGGGGGGGTTAGAGAGAGGGGGCGGGCGGTGCTGCATGTGCCGCCACGGGGTGGGGGGTGGGGGGTAAGAGAGAGAGGGGGCGGGCGGCGCTGCATGCACCGCCCCGGGGCGGGGGGTGGGGGTAAGAGAGAGAGGGGACGGGCGGCGCTGTGCGTGCGCCGCCGCGGGGTGGGGGGTGGGCGGCGGCATGGGAGGTGGGGGTTTACAGAGAGGGGGAGGTAAGGGGGAGGGGGTAAGGGGGAGAGAGAGGAGAGGGGGGGCGGGGTGGGGTGGGGGGTGGAGGGGCGAGCGTAAGGGGGGAGAGAATGAGGGGGAGAGAGGAGAGAGTGAGAGAGAGAGAGGGGGTGGGGGAGAGAGGAGAGAGTGAGAGAGAGAGGGGGTGGGAGATAGAACGAGGGGGAGAGAGGAAAGAGTGAGAGAAAGAGGGGGTGGGAGAGAGAGAAGAGAGAGAGAGAGGGGAAAAGGGGGAGAGAGGAGAGAGAAAGGAGAGAGAAAGGGGGGAGGGAGAGAGAGAGAAAGAAAGAGAGAGAGTGAAAGGGAGGTGGTGGAGGTGGTGGGGGATAGCGGGAGGTGGAGATGAAGGGGGAGGGGGAGGGGGGAGGTGGTGGTGGAGGGGGAGGCGGAGAGGGGGAGGTGGAGATGAAGGGGGGAGGGGGAGGGGGGGAGGTGGTGGTGGAGGGGGAGGGGGGAGGGGGAGGTGGAGATGAAGGGGGAGGGGGAGGAGGGGGAGAGGGGAGGTGGAGGTGGAGGTGGAGGTGGAGGGGGAGAGGGGGGGATGGAGATGAAGGGGGAGGGGGGAGGGGGAGGTGGAAATGGAGGGGGAGGGAGGAGGTGGTGGTGGAGGGGGAGGGGGAGGTGGTGGTGGAGATGGAGGGGGAGGGGGGAGGTGGTGGTGGAGGGGGAGGGTGGAGGGGGAGGTGGAGATGGAGGGGGGAGGGGGAGGTGGAGATGGAGGGGGAGGGGGGAGGGGGAGGTCGAGATGAAGGGGGAGGGGGGAGGTGGTGGTGGAGATGGAGTGGGAGGGGGGGAGGGGTAAAAAAGAGCAAAAAAACCTGAAAGACGGAAATTGAAAAGCAGGGAGAAGTGGTCACCTCAACGCTCTCCAAGTCTTTCTCGATGTAACGGGATTGTTGCAGAACAATGGACGGTGGGTGGAAGGCTAGGTCATCGCTGCGAGAAGGGCTCGATGTCACTTACATTGTGAGGATAGGAGTAAGGGGTGGTCGATGGAGAGGGAGGAGTGTCTTGCGTGGGGCTCGGAATGAAGAAGAGAATGGAGGCAAAAAGTGAAAGATGAAGAATGAGGGGGGTGGAGTAGGTTTTTATAGGATTGGATTTTAGGTTTAGGGTTTAAGTTTAGGGTTTAACCCTAAACTCTTCTTGAGCCATAACTCTTTATGGAGAGCTCGGTTTGCTTTTCTGTAAAAAGGTAAAATGATCAAAATTGAAAGCTCTACGTATTCGTGTCCACTACCTAGCCTGATTGTATATCATGTGGCTTCTATTTAAGAAATTAAGAAAATGTCTTAAGGTAGTAACCCAAAGTGGATGTTTTGGGTTGATATATTTGGCTAGAATTGGAAAAAAAATTTTACTCTCCTTGCCCTTGAGTGTTATGTTCGTGAAAGTTCAAAGTAGTGTCTTGTTTTACACATACCTACGTATGTTTACTCACTACTTAAGATGCTAGTCTCCCTGGCAACGGCGCCAAATGTTGGCTCTTTCCTACTGCTTTCGTAGGAAGAGCTGGGTATTCTATGTTGCAGGGTTCCGAGGCTTTTTGTCACCTACAAATATATTGGATTGTCGGTTGTAGTATATGTGTAGCTTAGGACCTCGAGTCATGTTCCGGTGAGAGACGTAGGCTTAAGTGTGGTAAGCAAACAAAGTGCAAGCATGTGTAAAAGGCACGTAAACCATCTTTGTTGAGGTAATGAAGGCTTTCGCCTTCATTGGGGGTTGTAGGGTTTAGGAAGAGTTTAAGGGTTCAGAAGGAGGTTCCAGGGTTTAGAAAGAGTTCCAAGGTTTAGGAGGAGTTCCAGGGTTCAGAAGGAGGTTCCAGGGTTCAGAAAGAGTTCCAGGGTTCAAAAAGAGTTCCAGGGTTTAGAAGGAGGTTCCAAGGATTAGAAGGAGTCCAGGGTTAGAAGGAGGATCCAAGTTCAGAGTAGAGTACATGGTGGAGAACTCGTCTCCCACGTAGGTCATGGAGTTTAAGGGTTTAGGAAAGCATAGGAGTGGGAGAGGAAGAAGGTGTAAGAGCATGGGTGAAAGAAGAGAGAGGAGAAAGGAGGAGGAGGGAAGAGGAGGAGGGAGAGGGAGGAGAGAGGAGGAGGAGGAGGAGGGAGGAGGAGGAGGAGGGAGGAGGAGGAGAAGGAGGAAGGAGGAGGAGGGAGGAGGAGAGGGAGAGGGTGGGTTGCAGGGTTGGAGGAGAGGGGAGAAGGGTTGCAAGGTTAGGACATGCTTTTGGACATGCAGTGCAAGGAAGCATGGACACTTGAGACAAATGCTTGGAATACA